>NC_057812.1:406189382-406460258 GCF_018294505.1 Triticum aestivum
GTGTTACTGAATCCGAGCGATCGATGGATGGATGTTAACTGAACCCGATCAAGCGATTCCTTCGCTACTGCTGCTAACTAAAGCCGATCGATGCTGCCTCTGGGATGAACAGTGAGTGTTGCGGGGGGGGGTTGGATGAACAGTGAGCGGTGGCGTTGCCTCTGGATGAACAGGACCCCGTGGTGTGGTGGAGGGCTGGATGAACAGTAGACAGTGGAGGGGTGCCCGTGGAGGGGTGGTTGAATAGGAGCCCGTGGTGTGGAGGGCTGGATGAACAGTAGACGGTGGAGGGGTGGTTGAACAGTAGCCGGTGGAGTAGCGCGCGGTGGAGGCTGGATGAACAGGAGCCCGTGGAGGCTGCAGGAGGTCGACGGTAGCCCGTGGAGGCTGGAGGAGGTCGACGGTGGAGATGAACATTATCCCATGGAGTCCCGTTTTACGGTACGCCACACCCCTCCCGATGAACAGGACCCCCGTTTCGACCGTAGGATGTCCGTTTCGTCCGTTTTGCGGTACGGCACACCCCTTCCGATCAACAGGACCCCCGTTTCGACCGTATGAGGTCCGTTTCGTCCGTTTTGCGGTACGCCACACCCCTCCCGATCAACAGGACCCCCGTTTCGACCGTAGGAGGTCCGTTTCCTCCGTTTTGCGATACGCCAGACCCCTCCCGATCAACAGGACCCCGTTCAGGCCTCGTTTCTATCGACTGTTCCGTCCAAGCCCTCCCGATGAACACGACCACGCATTCTGTTCTGACCTAGCCGGTTGGCTCTCAGGCGTTCCGTTGCCTCCCAATGAACACGACGCATTCCGTTGCCTCCCCATGAAGATGGCGCATTCCGTTGCCTCCCCATGAACACGACGATGACGCTGCCTCCCCATGAACACGACGACGACACTGTTTCTCTGTTCCAACCCAGCCATTTACACGAGCCCTGGCCGTACGTATGCGCGAGTAGGCGTTCGAGACCCTGCCCGTATGTACGTATGTGGCCGTATTTTTTTTCTTGCACCCTGGCCGCTGTACATACGTGTGCATGCTATGTGCGCGCCTCTACTACGACACGTGCGCGCCTCTACATCGACCAGTATATATGTACGTACACGTTCGCGACCAGAATGACAACGCTACGTACGCTTCGACCAGGTGGGTCCCGACTGTCAGGCACTTCCTTGCGTGCGAAGATGTAGCTGGTGGGTCCCAGCAGTCAGGGGGGCGAATCGTTTTGTTTTTTGCCCGGACGCACTTCCTTGCGTGCGAAGGTGTAGCTGGTGGGTCCCAGCAGTCAGGGGAAACGTTTTTTCGTGAAATACGGTGGCCCGTCCGGTGGGTCCCGCTGTCAGGTGGAGGAATAATTATTTTGCACGTAATAAGGGGGCACTTCCTTGCTGCGGCCGTGGACCCAGCTGTCAGCCTCTCCACGTACATTCCATGTCCGATGAAAGCCGTTCCTTGACCACGTTGACCACGCCGCGCCGAGAGCACCAGGGCGGTGGACGACGGCGAGGCCTAGGAAGGGGACGACGCGGAGCCGGGGAAGACGCGGCAGTGGATGCCCACGCGTAGAGGAGTACGAGGGTTCACTGGTTCGCTGCGGTGTGAGGCTGTCGTCGCCGCAGAATAACAGGGGGTGTGGGTGAGTAGAGGGATGGCCTGGCCAGCGGTGGGAGTAGTAGGGGGCGGTGAGGCATCCGCCGCATCGCCTACGGCCACGGGAGGCAGGAGCACGAGGCACGACCGGCGCTGGTTTGGGCGGCTGGAGCAAGAAGACCAGAGGTTGAAGAAGCACTACGGCCGTTGGATGGACATCGTACGGTCACTGGAGCTAGAATCGTGCATATATTGACTAACTTGACAAAGCCCTCCGTCCCCGTCAACTTAGTAGGCCCACAAGTCAGCCTGCCACTATACTGGGTCCCAGCTAACAGGGGGAGTATTCATTTTTTTGTGCGTAATAAGGAGGCACTTCCTTGCGTGCGAAGATATAGCTGGTGGGTCCGAGCTGTCAGCGGCGGTAACGTTTTTTTCGCGAAATACAGAGGCCCTTTCGGTGGGTCCCTGATGTCAGGTGGAGGAATCATTATTTTGCGCGTAATAAGGAGGCATTTCCTTGCGTGCGGCCGTGGACCCAGCTGTCGGCCTCTCCACGTACAGTCCACTTCAGATGCATGTCGGTCGTTGACCACGTTGACCAGGCCGCGCCGAGAGCACCAGGGCGGTGGACGACGGCGAGGCCTAGGAAGGGAACGACACGGAGGCAGGGAAGACTCGGCAGTTGTTTCCCACGCGGAGGGGAGTACGACTGTACGAGGGTTTACTGGTTCGTCTGCCGTCGCCGGAGAATAACAGCAGGTGTGGGTGAGTAGAGGGATGGCTAGGCCAGCGATGGGAGTACGGTGGGGCGGTGAGGCCTGCGCGGCAGCACAGCCGGCCGCGGGGAGGAGGGAGCAGGCAGTCCTCCCACCGGCGCTTGTTTGAGCGGCTGGAGCAGGAAGAGCAGAGATTGAAGAAGCACGACGGCCGTTCGATGGACATCCAACAGTCACTGCTTGTGCATCAACCTTTTTTTAGGAAAGCCTCAAATCTGTGGAAAACAGCATACAACCCATTTGCTAATTCTTAAGGTTTTTTTGGAGCCCATATTCTTTTTGTTAGCATTACAGCCCATATTGTGGCCACGGTTAAAAAATTATACGAAATTTTGCATATTTCAGTGCGGTCCAAACTGTTTTTAATCCTGAAATTTCGACTCGCATTCAAACTGATTTTAAAAATAAATGTATATCAATATAAAATCCAACAAATCCAACAAATTCTCGATGCATAAAGATATTTGAAACTAATTGCCGGTTTGATGTGTTTTAAAAATGTACAGCCCATTTCTCATTACTGATGGGCCATTTTCTCGGCCAGCCGAATGAAAGCTCTCCTCGTCTTGAAAGATTTGCAGCCCAACAGGCCTAACAAAGCGACTAACTTGGCAAATCACAAAAAAACTAGGCTGTGGCCGTGGACCCAGCTGTCAGTCCATTTGTTTTTTAGTCCATTTGGTGGGCTGGGTGAAACAATGATGTAGCATCTATGCAGCCCGTTTAAATCCAATTTGCATTTTTCTCGAAATCCGCGGACTTGCTGGGCTGGGTGAAAATATCATGTTGGGCTAGACGGAGAAATGTTATAAAAACATAGACACATGATTGCATGTCAATAAAATCTTTGCAAGCTTATGTACGCAATCACTAGGAGTTAACTTGCCAAGTTATATATAAACAATTATTATTATTATTTTGTAAGAACTTTCAACTTACGAAATAAAATATCATTTTAATTTGATGAGTTAATAGTACATGGGGTATTATTATTTTTTAGGCTAGACGTGGGACAGTTGAGTTGGTTCTAGGGGAAAGTACTGGGAGAAAACTCAGTTTACATCGAAAAAGAAAGTGGGAGAAAATTCAGAGACCTGCTGGGTCCACCTGAGGAGGGGAATATGTTGGGAGGAAGGAGATTCAAAGCACGGCAGCCGAGTGAACTAGTTTTTTTACGGACAAGTGAACTAGTTTAGATACATAAGCAAATAGCCACTAAAAAAGAAATCAGGTTAATGGGTTCTTAAAAGAAATATTTCGGACAAAACAGATAATTACGACACATAGGCTAATGCATGAAACACTCAGATGATAAAGGTGCTTATAAACAGATAAAGTACAACATCTAGACCTTCCTGGCACGCTTGATCATGACGCTGCGGCTGTCCGTGTACTCGTCGGTTACGGGAAGCAGACACGCCCTCATGTCCAAGATCTGCCTGTACATGTCGTAGCATGCGTATGCGTCCTTGGCCGCGTAGGTTATGTAGGCTAGATTCAGAGGTACGTCCCACGTGTTCAGGTCGTCTTCTTTCATGTTGGCGTATCAGGGGTCGATGATGGTCTCAGCGAGGTCAACCACGGAGTCCTTCTCCTGCCCGTTGCTGATGATCTTGTATTGCTTCTGGATGTCGACAAGCTTGTTGCACCAGATGGCCGAATCGTCGCGTTCTTCCTTCTCTCCACCGTAGCGAAGGTGCAGTCGGCGCTGCCGATGAAACGGGCGAATGCTCCAGAACCTGGTGCAGCCATAGGACTGAGGCGAGGCAGAGCTTCACCGAGTCCGTATCGTTGGTGTACATCACATTCAACTTGGTGCAGCCATAGGACTGAATGGCGAACTCAAAGGGGAACTCCTTGCTGAAGTCCATATCCAGCAGGCTCACCCCTCGGATCGCCATTGGAGTCTCTTCGAGTGAACGAGTGTGTAGGCGGCGGCAGCAGTTCGTTTTTCAGCTCTTGGGGAACTGGATTCAACAGTAAGCTGAGTGTGTACAGGCGACAACAGTTACTACCCCTCCCTCGTCCGCTGCATGCCCGGCAGAAGATGCACCCTCGCCACACGTCGGTTCACGAGCGGGTCTGTATTGGTACTGTAATAACAGGAGTTAGTGGTCACTTTACTTAAATTTAATTAGCTTTAATAGAAATTTGTACTTAAAAGAAGCAATGCATTCGCTCGTTCTATCAGTGCCACAGGATCAACATGCACAACAATTAGAATTATTATTCTCAGGACGCACACGATCAGCACATTTGTCGCACTTTCACAAAGATAATACTACCAAGTTTGAACTGTTTGTTATGGTTGTTGTCCTCTGCATCATCATGCCGTGTTTCCCAGCTTGCAAGATTCAGAACCAACAAATAAGATCCAAATAATAAGTACAACAAAGATGCCTACACATCTCATTGATTCCCAGCTTGCAAGATTCAGAACCAACAAATAAGATCCAAATAATAAGTACAACAAAGATGCCTACACATCTCACTGATTCCCAGCTTGCAAGATTCAGAACCAACCCATTAGAGCCTTTTGATAAAGTGAATATCGGGATTAAATCCATCTTGGCTAGCCATGTCATACAATCGAAGAACTTGGCGAATGCTCTTGACCGTCACAACATCTGTAGTTGAGTATTCCTGTTTGCACAACATGTTTGCACAGCACAAACAAGGAGACAGGAGAGCATGATTTCGCTTTAATAGCGGCCTCCTTGAACTCAACCTCCAGCTCTACTTGGATGAGGTCTGCCTGGAGTTCCATGATTCAATTCATGCGCCTTTTTCTGCAGTTCACCTGAAATGAAGCAAAGATTGCATCATTCAGCTAGCAAGAAGTACTTGCTCTTGTGAGCTGGCAGGTTCTTCTTTAGTAGTTGCACTAAAATTGAGGAACATTAAGGTTGGCTGTCCGGCTCATGTAAGGTGCAACTATAATTTTCTTATCCTTTTGTGCAGTTCCACTAAAATAAAGTGCCATTGTGGTGACAGTGACGGCTCCATCTTGCAAAGGCTAATAAAATGTTGCACGAGATTACCAGCAGAACTTGACGGAGATTTTGGAAACTCCAATCACCATTTTGTGCAGTTCCACCAAAATTGAGAGATGTTGCCCACGTGACATTTTAGTTGAACTGCACAAGACACTCATTCCAAAAAAAGTGTTTTGTGCAGTTCACCAAAAGGTCACAATAGCAACAAGGTGAAATGGATATCCCTATCTGCACAAAAAGATAGAAAGTAAACAGTTGCTGGTCAATAAGAATATACGAAACATATACAAAATGAAAAGAAGCATCTTAATTATGTTCATGGCAATCACGCAAGGACAGTAGAAATTTTAAAACGTCAGCAATGCTTCATGTTACCAGAAGCATTACGATCAACAATGAGATTCCTCAAATATGGGATTACTTTAATGGTGGCATTGCTTGTTTACCAGACACAGTAAATCAACAGCAGCTAAAGAGTTGGTTTAAGGGCATGGGACCGTGGGGACACCAGGACACTCAGCAGCGTAAAGGAGCAACTTACTTATCATACTGGGGAAAACAGCAGGAGTGCCATTGTACTATGTGAGGGCAGCAAATCTAATCTTGGAGACCTTTTACTATGTGAGGGCAGCAAATCTAATCCTGGAGACCTTTTACTATGTGAGGGCAGCAAATCTAATCCTGGAGACCTTTTACTATGTGAGGGCAGCAAATATAATCCTGAGACCTTTTACTATGTGAGGGCAGCAAATCTAATCCTGGAGACCTTTTACTATGTGATGGCAGCAAATCTAATCCTGGACATACTCTGTTGACTTGTCCACCAGCCGCCACTTTCTATCCTTTTTTCAACCAATAATAGATCTGTTCCTTATCCAGTTTGTACTGCGTTTTCCCATTATTTCCCTTTTCAACCAAGAGACCGGTTGGGTATCCGGTCTCTACTACTTTCACCATATTATTTCCTCTTTGAATCAAGTCCTAGATTCATGCTACAACTTTCCCCCCTTTCTTCGTTGTTTGAACAAAGCCCTAGATTCGAATGCATGAAGTAGCTTTACCTCTAATAATACTAAAAATTTAGGTGGCTTTGGAAGAGCTGATGGGAGTAGAAAAAGATGCACATGCAGACACGTGGGGAGCTGAGGCAGTAGAGCAAGGCCGCTTTCGAAGAACTTATACCTGAGGGTCGCCGGGATGTCGGCGGCGGCAGGTCGGATCTGCGGACAATACGGCAGGGAGGAAGAAGGGTCGGAGGACCTCCCGAGCCGGCCATGTGTCGGAGAGAACGGCACGGGCAGAGGATCGGGCCCCTCCGGCAGCTGTGGGTTTCCTCCCTCGGCGGCGATGACCGCGTGAATGATGCACCTTTTAGTCCTCTACACACACCGGCCGAAGGGATCCGGCCGGATCTGTGACCAGCGGTGAGCAGAGAGAAAATGTCGCTACCGCTGTCTTGTTTATATCTGGAGAGGATGAGAGAATGAAGAGAGCAACCCTAGTAAAGCAAGCGCTCAGGCCCCTGCGTCCATATATAGTGGAGTGATTATCTTTTTTCTCTCCACAACAAGCGTTTCAATTTGTGTACGTGGCATTAAAGAAAAGAAACTCTCTATTTAAGGTGACTACTGTACGACTCCTACTTACTACTAGTAGTACTACAGTATTGTTCACTTGTGCTCCCCGCCCCTCCATTCATTGAACAACCCCACGGGTGAATAAACATACAGTAAGTACTGTATTTATATAGAACGAACAAGCTCGAACTATTTTCGCGTAGTTAAAAGTTGAGGGCGGGGCTTTTCCCGGGCAGTACGCGCGGCAGTTTTCGGGTAGGGCTAGAAGACTATTTTAATTTTTTTAAAACTTCGAGACGGCCACATAGCATGGAGCCGACCCCAACGATTTTAAGCTTACAGGCACGGTACACGCTATCCTAGACTACTATACACATGAAACTGCCACACGAGCGTCCGGGCTGCGCTTGGCTCTTCGCCTCTTCGGGAAGTCGAACAATGATGGAATACTACTGCACTGGAGGAGTACTACAGTACGCTTCTGGCCATCTGACACCGATTGAACTGCTGCATGTCCACCGCGTGCGGGAGGGAGAGCGTGTAGCGAAAGCTTCTCCTAGTCTTGCCAGCCACCACGCTCATGGGCGAGGGAGGGACGCTCCTGCCTTTGCGTGTATGACAGGTGGGCCCTACAGGTGTGTGGCCAACCTGTCATACAGCCAAAGGCAGGTGCAGTTAAGTCCGCGAGGGAGAGGATAATCAAACTTCTCGTTGATGTACGAGTTGACGCGACACATCAAAGCACTGCACTCGATATATTTCAATAATTTGCGTGTGTGACTCCCAGATGCAGAGGCCGGGGGTCATCATCCTCCTTTTCGAGAAAAAACAGACGCGTGTGTGAGAGGACGAGTGCGTGCGTGCACCTCTTCTCTTCCTGTATAACGTACTACTAAACTCAGAGTACAAGTTTTTGTGGGTGGCACGATGGTGCGTGCGAGAAGTCCCGAGAGATAGGTTTAATGCATTAATTGCAATGCATGCATGCATAAAGTACATGCATTGGTCAATTTTCTCTTAATACTTGCATGCAATGATTTAATGCACCTTGGAATCTGAACATGTGTTGGGGACAACCAAATTGAGCCTTATAAAATGGAAAAACTAAAATTTTGAGATAAGCCCTATAAAACCGGAAAGGAGGGAGTAGAAAAAGAAGTACTCCATCCGGGAATAGTGCCGCACTTCGAAACTAGAACCGTCAATAAATTTTGAGCTTGCGTATCGTCACATTCCAAATTACTCCACGCTATATTGAATTGCAAACCTGTTCACACGGATCACAACCTAAACGGTTTCCCACTTAGGAGCGTATTAGTACTCGGTTATAAATACTAGTATGCCAAGATGACTGCACATTCCTCCTCAACTCCTCATCCACAAAAACAAACAAGTCATTCAGCATCCTTCCCTTTCGTCTGCCATGGCCAGCGTGAGTTCTGGGTCGAGAGATTGCCACCAGGGATAGGCGAGCATGGAAGCGGAAGCACAAGAGATGTCCCGCCTTGCTGCGAGAGCAGCCGACATGTTCCGTCGCACAGAAGTAGCAGCACAGAGGTCCCGCCGCGCCATCGATGCAGAAGACTGGTTCGGCCGCGCCGCGGAAGCAGCGAAGATGTCCCGCCGCGCCACGAATGCAGCAAAGATGTCCCGCTGCGCCGTGGCGGCCTGGGAAAGTTTCTTGCGGGCAGGCGACGACTGTTACAGGCGCATGCATGCGATCGTCCATAGCCAGATGGATCAGATCTCCGGCTCGGCGAGGTTGCAGGACGACATGATAGCCTCGTTTGAACAGGCTACCGGCGTCATCCGGCAACTAAGGGAGGGCAATGAGAGGCTCCGGGCCGAGCGCGACCTGCTGAGGGAGAAGATCGTCCGAAGTGCAGACTTGCAGGAGGAGACCAGTGCCTTGTTGAAGAAACTTATGGACGAGAATGACATGCTCCGCAACGAGCGCCAAAGGCTGGTGGAGGAATCTGTGGATGTTCTCAAGCAGCGTCTTGAGGACACGAAAGAGCTCAGCGCCGCTCACCGCAGAGACTAGTTTCCTGGTTTCTTTTGATGTAATAATCGGTTTAGGATGTGGATTGTGTCGTCGGTTGTGAAATGTCGGGTTGTAGCGCGGATGTTTGGCCTTTGTTGGCCTCTTGGGATGTTGCGATTTCAATCTGGTAGCTTTTAGTCCTTCGTGTTAGGCTGGAGTTGTGCTGAACTTCTTGTGAATTGTGGTGGTTTTCAATAATGAAAATCGAAAGGGGCAAGCCCTTCTTTGATACAAAAAAATTTAATCGTCCTTATATATTCATCAGTCTTGCTATAAGTCGCAGTAGATGCTATATAGGTCCGTCGGATCTTACATCAAGATCCGTGCTTTCAGATTTTCTTTTTTCTCTCTTAAATCTCAGTCGAGTGAGACATAGCCACGCCATTAAACAGAGGCTCGGGCGCCATTAATGGAGACCTTGGGAGAGAGGTGGACGGCAGATGGAGGTCAAAGGGCTCTCCTCCCGATAAGCACGCGCAGGGGTCTGATCGCACGCCTCTCGTACTCAAATAGCTACCCTGCACGGCGCCTCCTAGCTAATAAAAAATGGGGACGCGTGGCGGCACGTAAATGGTACTAGTAAGTAGAACGCCCACGGTTTCAATAATACTTGTGTTTCCGATTGTAACGTGACAGCACTTGTTCCAAAATGACTTTGTTGATTGTTAATGTGTGCGCCTTCGCAAATCGGACTGCAAATTTACCACAGCATGTTGGTGCCATGTCATGGCACCAAGCCAAGTTTCATTATTTTCATGCGTGTTTTGGATTTACAGGAATTAAAAAACTAAGTTTCTCAATGTTTCCAACCCAGCCACGACGCCCAGAATTTTGAATTTCATTCCCATTTCTTGCATGGAACCTAGAAATTTACCCGAGGACACACATGTGATTTTTCAACCAACTTTGGTGCACTGGAACATGTGCTTGTATTTCAAATTTGAATTATGCACACAAAGGTGACACGTTCCCTCCCAGAACCACGAGCCTTCTTGAGAGAAGCTCCGATTTGCAAGAAGCTTATACCAAAATTTGTTCCTATTCGGCCAATTTTTTTACCACGGCATGGTACTACCATGACATGACACCATGCCAAGTTTCATGATTTTAAAACCAAGTTTCTCAATGTTCTCGACCGAGCCACGATGCCCAGATGTTTGAATTTTATTCTCATTTTTTGCATGGGACCTACTCCCTCCTTCCATCTATATAGGGCCTAATGTGTTTTTCAAGACAGCCTTTGACTATTGACAAGATTAATAGCACATGAGATGTATACTATGAAAATTATATTATTGGAAGCTCCTTTGACATACAAAATTGAAGGTATGCTTTGTGTAAGTTGCATGTCATATATTATTGCTCTAACGTTTGGTCAAAGTTAGCCTCGAAAAACGCATTAGGACCTATATAGATGGAAGGAGGGAGTAGAAATTCACCCGAGGACACAAATGTGATTTTTCAACCAACTTTGGTGCACGGGAGCATGTGCTTGTAGTTCAAATTTGAATTATGCACATTAAATGACCAAAAACTCAATTAATGTGTAAATAAGGCCAAACGAAGCCGGAATAATTCCAAAATTTAACAGGGCACTCATGTAGTTCTATGTTGCCTTTGTAAATAAGCTCAAGGGGGACAATGTATATCGTTTCGCACTCAAAGGTGGCACGTTCCCTCTCAAAACCACGAGCCTTCTTGAGAGAAGCTTCGGTTTGCAAAAGCTTATACCAAAATCTGTTCCTATTCGGCTAATTTTTTTACCACAACATGGTAGTACCATGACATGACATCCATGCCAAGTTTCATGATTTTCAGACGTGTTTTGGATTTACAAGAATTTTAAAACCAAGTTTCTCAATGTTCTCGGCCGAGCCACGATGCCCAGATGTTTTAATTTTATTCTCATTTCTTGCATGGGACCTAGAAATTCACCCGAGGACACAAATGTGATTTTTCAACCAACTTTGGTGCACGAGAGCATGTGCTTGTAGTTCAAATTTGACTTATGCACATTAAATGACCAGAAACTCAATTAATGTATAAAAAACGACAAACGAACCTGGAATAATTCCAAAATTTAACAGGACACTAATGTAGTTCTATGTTGCCTTTGTTAAGAAACTCAAGGGGGGGGGGCAGCGTATATCGTTTCACACTCAAAGGTGGCACGTTCCCTCTTAGAACCACGAGCTTCCAAATCGGCCCAATATTTTACCACAACATGTTAGTGTCATGACATGACACCATGCCAAGTTTCATGATTTCCAGGCGAGTTTGATTTACATGAATTTAAAATCAAAGTTTCTCGATGTTCTCGGCCGAGTCATGACGCCCAGATGTTTGAATTTCATTCTCATTTCTTCCATGGGACCTAGAAATAATTCCAAAATTTACAGGGCACTCATATAGTTCTATGTTGCCTCTGTAAATAAAATCAGGGGGGAGGCAACGTATATCGTTTCGCACACAAAGGTGACATGTTCCCTCTCGGAACCACGAGGCTTGTTGAGAGAATCTCCGGTTTTGCAAAAGGCCTATACCAAAACTTGTCCCAATTCTGCCAAAAATTATATGTATGAAAATAGGGTTTAGATTATCCCAAACATCTCGCTACCTAGACCAATAATGTACTATGATTTGAATTCAACATAAAATGGATACACATATTTGAATTGGAGAGCGTATGGTACATGTAGTTCACAGTGAAATATGATTACTGCTATATGTATGTTTTTTGTTATCAAGATAATATTTAAATTATTGTATAACTTGACAACAATCGTATTCAAGTAAGGAAAATTGATTCAAATTTAGTCCATATGGTAGACGACAATATATATGTTCACATGGTGGAGTAAAATGTTCATATATGATGGAAGATCAAAATGTACGACTACATCAATTATAAACCGCAAGGTCACCTAACGATATATTCGAATTCAACATAACGTGGATTCAAAAATTGAAATTCGAGATCATGGCATCTGTAATCATATAAAAAGGGACATTACTCTTTCTTTGGTGGGAATTGATTTGTTTTTTGTTGTTGTTGAGGGAAGTGCGAATCGATTTGGTACTGTGCAGGGTAATCTTGTTCTCCCGATTTTTTTACATTTTTCTTGTAGTTTTTTCAATGGCATCTATAGCAATATAGTAAAAGGGGACATGACTCTCTTGTGTCTTGTATGAATTGTTTTTTTACACGTTAAGTTTGTTCTCCCGAACAAGGAATCCGCACCTTGTTATCCTGAAATTTTCAAGCTCGAGTATCTTTTGTCTCACCTGCTTTGAAACTCCCGCTTCTTCAACCCGCGCCGCGCCTTGTTATCCCGAAATTTGGACGCGCGCGAGAACTCCCTCCTCACCCGAAATTGCTCCCGCAGCCCAGACATGCGAAATCCCCCTTCTACCCCTCAACCAGAAATGAAGTTCCACGTCGCGGTGTCAAAACCGGTGGGGGTACGCTGGTAACTTACCCTACATTTCGGACAAGCATGCCCCTAAGCTTGGCTCACCCCTCCCCCTTCGCCCCCCATTCGTACACCGAGGCCGCCAAAACCCGCGAAACCCCACGCTCCTCCGTCGGCCTCCCGACCGCCGCCCAGTCGGAGACTCTTCCCCGACTACGTCGTCCACCGCAACAGCTCGCCGTCCCTCATCCACCGCACCGGATGAGGATCCGTTGTCGATCTCGTCGTCCCGCCGGATCAGCCGCCCCGTCCTCCACCTCCAAGGAGCTGCCCCGACGTTCGCCTCATCTATCGCGCCACCTCAATCCCCCACAGCGTCGTCTTGACCTGCCCCACCGGAACCGCAACACCCTCACCAATTCCTCTGATGAAGCCGAGGCCAACTCGGTGCCACCAAGGAGGTTCTGCACTCACCGCTGCATTTTATCTTTTATTCGATCTCACGGGGCTGCCGGTGCTCGATACCGAGCAGACATGGCGTGTCTCCATCGACGGCGCCGTCACTGGCCACATCATCCATGGCGTCTCTCCCCCATGTCGTTGCTTCCTCGGCGGCGACTTCCACAATGACACTAGTTGCAGCTGCTCCGGCTCTCGCTCGCACTACAGCTCTGTTCTTGTTGTCGGTCACGCTGCTGCACTGCTCCTGCTTTCGTTCGTGCTGCTGCTCTACTCTTGCTCTCGCTTGCGCTACTGCTGCTGCTGCTGCACGACCTCCGGCAGCTACAGGAGTTGCTGCTTTAGCACTCGCTCGCGGTGCTACTGCACGACTTGCTCTTTGCTAGTGCGTTCCCTGCTCGAGCGTCTGCTGATTTAGATCACTGCTTCTCTGCTACTAGTGCTCGAACACCCTAAACATCTATTGCAATGCTCTGTTACTGGTTCAATCAGTTTTGACAGTAAAATTCAGTTTTGACTGTGAAGTTCATTTTCTTCAGTTAAGTTCAGAGTGAACAGTACTTACAGCATCTGTCGGAGCAGCCGTGGCGCGACTGATGCGTTTCACATCTAGCACTTTTTGGTGATGTATTTTACATCATCTATTGCAGATGATATTAGGGTCCCACTTCAGATTAACGTTGTCTGTCTTGTCATGCTTCAGCCTCGTCGCCGTACACCTTAGCGGAGCTGCTCCAACGACGGAACCGTCCATCACAGCGGAGCAGTACCCTCGGCGCCGTTTCCAGAGGCCTCGGATCTTCTTCCCCGCCTCTGACAGTCACACCAGCATCATCACCATCCTCCACGTCCAACCCAATGATGCTGAGGTCCACAAGGCTATGCCAAAGAGGTTGTACACTCGTCGCATCACTTTGTTTCTCCATTCCTCTGTTCTTCCAATTCATGTGAGCCAAACACCCAGGTTGACTGAAATCCTATGTTTCCAAATGCTCTGTTTTGCACGTGCATTCCTATCCTATTCCTGTGTTTTTCCTGTCCCTGCGTTTATAGAATCCTCCAATTCTAAGGAGCCCTTACAGATTTACTTCATTTTCAGATAGGCGTCAAAGAAAACTCTGTGTGTTATGTCCTGCTCCTGCCGTGCCGTCATCCACCCCACCTGAGGTGCACCATCGACAGAAGCGTTCACTGCAGCAGAGATCCCCCCTGCAGACTTCCTTTCGCCGCCTCAGATCATCTTCCCCGTTGCCGGCAGCCACGCCAACTGCATTACCATCATCGACTTGAGCAGATGAACCTGAGGACTACACAGTTCCGGAAGAGAGGTCGCAGTCTTTCGTGTTTGCTTACGTTATACATCGGTTATTATTACCTGCTACTTTATCGTTCAATCTTGAGTTTTGAATTGCCCATGGGTCTCATATCGAGCCAGCAACGAATAGTATCTGTCTACTATCTGGTTCATCTGGGTCTTCTATGTGGTTCATGTTGGGTGGGCAACAAACAATAGATGATCCATTGTCTATCTTTTTAAACTGAAGCTATAATCTACCTGCTATCATTAGTTTTGGATCCATCCACTCGTTTGCTACCATCAGTCTTGATTTTTGCATGCACCCCTTAGGCCTTACAAAATCTAACTATTTTTTATTATGCATGTCAGATATTGTACACAATCGTACTGAACATGTAGAGAAAAAGAGAAGACTGTTGCGTGCGAATATAATGTCATGCAGACGCCGCTCCATGGTGGGCGAAGTGCCCCCCCTCCTGCATTTCCAGATTGTATTCCAGAGGAAGATAACTGTTCAGATGGAGATTCAGAAGGAGCCGACCACGCCTGTTTACCACCTGAGGTGTTTGCTCTAACCTGGCATGCTGATGTTGGTCATATCATGCATATGGCGCCTTGCATTGCTTACATTATACATCTTATATGTCATCAGCTTAGTTTAGATTTGCTTTGTGTGAATGCCACCTGTTTGGTTTCTATATCATACTCCCACCATTCCTAAATATTTGTCTTTTTAGAGATTTCAACAAGTGACTACATACGGAACAAAATGAGTGAATCTACACTCTAAAATGTGTCTATATACATCCGTATGTGGTAGTCCATTTGAAATCTCTAAAAAGACAAATATTTAGGAACGGAGGGAGTATATGGGAATTATGCAATGCCATCTTCTTTAGCCAGGCATCATATACGTGAATCATGCAATGCCATCCTGTTTAGCCAGTCATCGTATATGTGAATTGTATCGTGCCATATTTTTTCCATAATGTATTCCATTTGTCAACAATGTTTATACATTCATCTACTCTTCCTGTGCATCAGCCATTTGAGTCGGTCATGGGAAAATCTGGAGTGAAAACAAGGTCTTCTGAGCAGTCAGTGCTACCTGTCGATGCAGATTTCTTGCTGGTTACAGATAGCTCCTCAGAGGAGGATTCAGAGAGAGATGACTAGTCGTATCCCCCCCCCCGAGGTGCATGCTCTAACTTGGCTGGGTTATATTGCTCATATCATGCATATGGTGTCTTGCATTGCCATGCCATCTGCTTAGATTAGACATGCTTTGTGTGAATGCCTCCTGTTTGCTTTCTATATCAGATATGTGAATTATGCAATGCCATGTTTTTCAGCCAGTTATCATATATGTGAATTATGCACCGCCATGGAGCCAGGCATCATATATGTGAATTATCTCATGCCATCTTTTTTTCATTACGTATTCCATTTGTCGACAATCTGTGTATATTGAACTACTCTTCATGTGTATCAGCCATTTGAGCCGGTTATGGAAAAATCTGGAGTGAAAACAAGGTCTTCAGAGCAGGCAATGGTACCTGTTGAAGCATATATCTCGATGGTTACAGGGAGCTCCTCAGAGGAGGATTCAGAGACAGATGACCAGTCCTATATCCCACCTGAGGTGTATGCTCTAAGTTGCAATGTTTATATTTCTCATATGATGCATATGGTGTCTTGCATTGCTTAGTTTAGACATCATATGCACAATATTGAATTCTATCTGCTTAGTTTAGAGATCATACATGCGAGTGCCAGCTGCTTAGTATATGAATCAATTATGTCAATTATATCATGCCATCCTGTATACTTAGACAACATGTATGTGAATTATTTCATCCCAACCTATTTTAGAAAGACATCATATAGTTGTGTCATGTCATCCTGTTTAGGTACTCATCATATGTTGAATTATGCCATTATATCCTGTTAAGTTATCCATCATATATCTGAAACTGTGTCATGCTATCCTGTTTAGTTAGGCATCATATATGTGAAACTGTGTCATGCTGTCCTGTTTGGTTAGACAACATATATGTGAATTACCACATCTGTCTATCATACAATGTCTGTACGTTCAATTTCTTTTCTTGTTTATCAGCCATTTGAATTGGAGGGGGTTCTTGAACAGGACAGCGGTACTGGCCAGCTACAAGCGCTTGTGCCAGCGGTACTGGCCAGTAACTCGAACAGCAAGTTACTGTGGCTGATAAACACCAGTCCTTTCTTGTGCAACAGCAAGCGCTGGAGGATTTAAGCGCCAAACAAGAGAAAGTTAATAAGCTTGCTAAGCATCTTGCCAGCATTATGGGTACCCAGGATATTGTTTCTTGAACTCTTCTGAAGTGGTTTCAGTTCTGGACTTGTTTTGCTGCGGCGTTTATATGCTGCTTTGTTCCCTATATTTGCACTGGTGGCGAACTTTGATGCCCAGTGGATGTAATATGTGTAATAGCCGTGATAGCCTAGCATAAGTTGCTTGCTTATTTATTTCCTTGTTGTCTTGTTTATTTGTTTGCTTGTAGTCAGTGCAGTTCTTTTTCCGCGGTTTGCTAGTGGCTGCAATAACCTATTTTTTAAAACTAGGCCACAATAACCATGGGCTAATATTTACTGTAGTGACACTGGGCCTCCTACGGGCCGTAGAAACAGTGGGCCTTCTACGGGCCGTAGAAACAGTAGGCCTTCTACGGGCCGTAGAAACAATGGGCTTTCTACGGGCCGTAGAAACAATGGGCCTTCTACGGGCCGTATCATCAATGGGCCTTATACGGGACGTATGATCGATTGGCCAAACATGGGCCAATAACAGGCCGCATTATGGCCGTAAACGGGCCATCGTTAATAGGCCGTATTTGATGACGCTATGAAAATGGCCCAACGTATTAACGGACCACAAACGGGCCGACTGTAACCACGGGCTGAATTTGGCCCACAAGCAGAAAATGACAGTAACGGGCCGTAAGTAAACGAATGCTGGAAATGAGCCCAAGAATAAATGGGCTCTGAGAAGGCCGAAAGATAACATGGGCTGGAAACGGCCCAACGGAATAACGGGCCGTTAATGGGTATAAAGTGATACACTGTTCATTACGGGCCAGTTTCACCAAGGGCCGTTAATGGGTGTAAAGTGATACACTGTTCATTACGGGCCAGTTTCACCCCGGGCCGTTAATAGGCCAAGAGTTACATAGGGCCTCATATGGGCCGAAAGACGTCATGGGCCATACATGGGCCAGAAGTGAAAACAGGCTGGAATCATATTGGATGGCCCAGATGACGCTACTGGGCCTAATTCGGATAGGGCGTAACGGGCCTTGGGTTAGCGGGCTGTAAATGGGCTATATGCGAACAGGCCGTTAACAGGCTTTCCATGGGCCGGCCCGCCACCTTTTGACCAAGTCAAACGGGCCGGCCTTTTCACAGGAATGGGCCTCTGTTGGGCCGTGCCATGTGTCGACGTATCATAGGCGCCTTCTGTCCAATGAGTGGATGACATCTGTCCCAATGATGAGCCGACACGTGTTTCCTCCAGCCAATGATGATTTTACACATGGAAAATCCCCATTGGACGGGGCTGTTAACGGGTTATCGGATCCAAAACCCGACCCGATAGCTTAACGGCGTTCTGTTATGGTGGATGCCACGTGTCGGTCACCCTTGACGAAAGCACTTCTATGACGCGCGATTTATCATCATGGAAGTGCACACTTCCGTGATGATAACTTTGGTAATGTCATGGAACACTTCTACGACAGCACATGTATGACTATCTTGATTCTGTCATAAATTTGTCATGGATGTACATGCATGACAAAAAACACGACCTACTGTGACAAACACGTATCATCACGGAAGTGTATTTTTTTGTAGTGCAATCTTGATAATCGATCAAACATAAAAACTTGATCGAACAAATCAAGAGAACAGTCGGAGGAGGAGGTGCCCACTGTTGACCTTTCCTCTTGACATTGTACAAAAAAATTTGATTTATCTCATGAAAGTGAGGTATGTAATCTATAAGCATTAACAGTGCAAAAATCTGAAGGTAGTAACAAGATTCATCGTTAGTATACTGGCTGTGCAACAACATTAGAATGCCTTAGCTGAAAAATCTTTAATACATCTACAATCAACAGGTAACCCTGAAATAATCTAGTGACATTAAATGGTATTGCTTAAATTTATCGGTGGCATTAGACTGAGTGCGGCATTAGTTAAATGTGGCATCACTTTAGCAGTAGTATTGCTTGACTTGACCGCTGGCATTATACTAACAGCAAAAAAGTGGCAATAAGAGCATGGGAGGCCCATTCGGACTATGGGCGCACCAGTACGATGTACCTCCACGAACGCATAGAGTGGTGAGGGAGGTATGGTTGCCCAGAGCAACAAATATATAGGTAGCATATGTGGATTGCGTTCCATTTTTGTTCTCTTTAGCTATTGATTTTCCCCTTTTCAACCTAGATGCGGGTTCGATGCCTAGTCTCTTGGACAGTATAGTCTCCCTTCCTTTCCTTATTCAACCTAGACATGGATTAGTCTCCATGAAGTAGGGTTTCCTTTAATAGTGCAAGTTAAGGTTTTCGTCTGCGTGACCAGCAGAGCAGAGGATAGAAAATTTGGAAGATGGTGGAGTGGAAAAAGATCCACATGCAGCGACGTGGCAGATGGGGCAATAGAACAAGGGTATGGTTCGAAAAGAGGTAGCATACCTGAGGGACAGCGGGAAGTGGCCTCGCTCGTGGTCATCGTCCTCCGCACAGACTACGGCAACGAGCTTGGGGACGGAGGACATCCCGCGCAGGCGCTAGGTCTGAGAGGACGGCCTTGTCGTCAGTGTGTGACCTTGCTTGCCGACGACGCGTGCATCAACGCTGCATGTCCTTTTCTTCCCTGGTGGATTTGTGACCACCAGTGAGGAGGGAGAGAGAGAGAGAGAGGCCATCTTTTTTAGATCTGGAGAGAGGGTGATACTGTGAGAAGCAAGTGGGCAGCTCTTAGCAAGAAAGCGTTGAAGCTCCAGCCTATATATCTTTTTATACTACTAGTACTAGAGGTGGAGTAGTGGTAGAGTAGTTTATATTTTCTCTGCCTACAGTACCAATTAGTCATGCTTCAAAACTGAATGGCACGCCATTAAAAAAATAAAGGTCGATAACTAATGCGGCACCTCGGGCCAATGCGGCCAGATCGCATTTTGCACGAGAAATTACACACCATTTTTCGTTGACATGTGGTCCCGTTCCCACATGTCAGTGAGACGACGACGAGTCCTTTTGTACAATTTCCGAACGGACGTCTATGTAGGCTGGGGCGCCTCTTCATGTACCGTGGCAACCATCCATCGACTCTTCGCCTTTACCTCTTGATTTGGAACTGTTGTTGCACGCTCTTCCTCCCTCCTTCATTTGCCTTCACTCTTCCTTCTGCCATTGTTCGATCATCTTCTCCATGGAGGGAACATGCCGGAAACGACCCCATTATTCTTGCCCCGATCTGAATGATGACGCGGTGGAGGAACTCATTGATCGATGCGACATCATCACCTCAACTAGCATGGCAGGTTCATTGAAGACCATTCTCGACTCAACTAATAACATCATTACAAGGAACCCAAGGGTCCAGGAGCGGTTTGATCTCCCCTATCTTCTACACTGTGACCCTGCTCACTGGCGCGGGGATGACGAAAGCCTTGCCTTGTGCAAGTTGATGTCACTTGATAATGATACGTGTGATGTTAAGATGCCATCACTTGAGGGCAAGGCTTGGGCAGGCGCAAATGAAGATTGGGTTGTTTATATTGGGTACAACTATGAGTGGGAACTTGTGAATGTGTACATTCGTCACCGAGTTCCACTTCCAAAAATCTCAGACTGCCCAGAGGTTGAGCACACAGATGATCTAAGTGAGTTCAAATATGATCATGATAACTGTCGTCTACAGAAGATAGCAATTTGTCAAGTTCCCAACCGCTCTTGGGATTAGACAAACTATGAAGTTCTTGCTATCTTCAACAAGCTTGTTTCCTTCCTTACTTCCACGCCTCGATGGATATTGCTGAAAAATCAATTTCTGTACACGGATGAGTACTGTGATGCAATTCAATACAAGGGTCTTGTGTTTGTTGCCCCCACTCGTGGCACTGTTTTTGCATGGAATCATCATGCTTTTGGTATGTTTGTCTTCCACTGTAATTATAATTGTTTCATCCACATGCATGTGGGTTAGCTAGTTTCCCTTTACTAATTAATTAACCTTCTTGTGCTTCCATGGTCCTGTGAACATTCCACCACCTATACTTGAAAAAAATTATAAACAAGGGGGCGATGATGATGCTGATGATCACGAGCATGAGGACAAGCAGGACCCATATACTTAGTGGCGCCTGGCAACTTATTCTGATGGATCACCTCTTCTTGTTTGTATACAGGGCACCGCTGATGTTACTAAGGAAGCAGGTGTTGTCTCGCATAGTCGCACTCTCCGGACCTGTTCCAACATCCGTTGCAGGGTATCCGGGATGGATACTAGTATACTAGCGCCAACACCTTCTCCCTAGTTCAGTATTGAAAGTCTTAGAGGAAACTCGCTCTTCCTTGGACAAAACTATCCAATCATGGTGAAAGGCGATCTAGCTATTGTTGACACAACATTACTACCATTTATGAGAAGAAATTGTATCTATACCTCGCTCATTGCTATGCTTCCCTACCATCGCACTATGGGTCCTGACATAGACCGCTTCAGCCTGGATGATCAGTCATGCGTTGGTCTTGAGATTGACAGTAGCTGACCCTTCCCAGAGAATCACTTCTCGTTCAAAGCAAGCGTTTCCAACGCCGAGGATTGGTTGAGCTGAAGTTCATTTCATTGCTTGTTATTTGTCGTGTGATGAAAACTTTAGTATTTACTAGATTGTATTGTCGTTGTCGTTGTGGGTTCATGACCTGTTGTATGTAATAAAATGATATGCCTGTGATAGACTTACTAAATTTATGAATGGCTTTCGAGTCGCTTCTCTGAGTGGGTGTTGCTGTCGGTGTCAAAACCAGTAGGTCTCGAGTAGGGGGTCCTGAACTGTGCGTCTAAGGATTGATGGTAACAGGAGACAAGGGACACGGTGTTTTACCCAGGTTCAGGCCCTCTTGATGCAGGTAATACCCTACGTCCTGCTTGATTGACTTTGATGAGTATAGGGGTTACAAGAGTTGATCTACCACGAGATCGTAATGGCTAAACCCTAATTGTCTAGCCTGTATGATTATGATTGTATCTACGGACTAAACCCTCTGGTTTATATAGACACCGGAGGGGGCTAGGGTTTGTACAGAGTCGGTTTACAAAGAAATGAATCTTCATATCCGCACGCTAAGCTTGCCTTCCACACCAAGGAGAGTCCCATCCGGACATGGGGGAAAGTCTTCTATCTTGTATCTTCACGACCCATTAGTCCGACCCATGTTGCATAGTCCGGATGCTCGAGGACCCTGTAATCCAGGACTCCCTCAGTAGCCCCTGAACCAGTCTTCAATGATGATGTGTCTGGTGTGCAGATTGTCTTCGACATTGCAAGGCGGGTTCCACCTCCGAATACTTCAAAATAGTTGACCACCAGCACTATATCCGGCTCTGTACAATAGTCACAATCCTCAAATATAAAGGTAAAATGTAGATAAGTTCCATCTTCTAATGATTTCACGGACAAGACGTTACATCCAGCCGTTTTATCACTTTGAACCGTTTTCGGCCTCCCGTTCCGTGCTTCGAGATGCAACCTTCGGTGACATGTCTTGTCAAAGCAGAGATCGTGCCCCCTTATTATGGGATTCTCATCAATACGAGTTTTGGTAACCTAACCGTGCGGTTTGTGTGACCCCTTAGGAACAGGCGAGTTTTAAGGCTCGAGGGAGGGAACACTTGATATTCGTAGTCCATATAAGTGGATTGAACCCATTTGTTCCACCCCACGCCTCATTCTCTTTGCCTCTCCGTCCCCGAGCTCCAACGCCCAAACTCCAAGCTCTTCCCTTCCCAACAACTCCTCCGACCATGGCCGGTTCACAAGGAAAGTGGGTCCCTCCTCTGTCATGGAGGAGAACATCATGAAGCTGCGGGAAGCATGATATTTGACCGCGGAAATCAAGCAGAGGCTTCCCGATCTGGCGCAGGTCATCCCCACTCCAGGGCCCGGTGAGAGGGTGGTGTTTATCCCCCACTTCCTCCATGGACTTGGATTCTCCCTCCGCCCCTTTGTAAGGGGTCTCATGTTCTACTATGGGCTGGATTTTCACGATCTGGCCCCAAATTCGTTCCTTCACATCTCAGCGTTTATCATCATGTGCGAAGCCTTCCTCCGTGTCCCTCCACACTTCGGCTTATGGCTCAAGATCTTTAATGTGAAACCGAAGGTGGTCAATGGGCAACACGCAGACTGTGGTGGCGCCATGGTGAGCAAGCTCCCCAAAGTCAATTGGCCAAAGGGAGTCTTTGTGGACACCGTCAAAATATGGCAACAGGAATGGTTCTATATCACAGAACCCCGCGGCTCCAAGTGGGCAGCTGCGCCAGCCTTTAGATCTGGACCCCCGTTGAGGCTTACATCCTGGAGAGACAAGGTTCCGGACTGGGGGTCGGTCACTGAGGTGCTGCGGCTGCAGAAATGCGTCAAGAGCATGATAGCGAAGGACATTAACCTTGCCGACGTAATCCAAGTGATGCTGATCCGCCGAGCACTTCCCTGCCAGAGGCGACCGCTCAAGATGTGGGAGTTCAATCCTGAAGTGCCGTGGATCCTACAACGATTCTATGGCACAACGCCCAAGGGGATTTGGAAACTTCTTTTTAAGAAGCAATAATCGTGGCCAAGTTCCATAGATAACACCGGCCTCGACTACAACCATCCATCCTCCGAGGTAAATTCTAAGAACTCCAAACACCAATATGCTTTGTTTAACCTGAGGTTCTAAGTAATCCCTTCCCCAAAAAGGTCTGGATCAAGAAGGCGGAGCAGATCTGGTGTCCGGCTCAGCTCCCCAAAGACGCAGCCAATCCCCTTCTAATGAGGATGCTAGTCCCGGCGCCATACATACCAGGCGCCGGCGAAGAAGAACAAGAAGAAGAAAAGAGAGGAGGGCACTTCGGACATAGTGCCGGAAGACGCTGATGCACAGTCCTCTCACAAAGGTGATGACGACGATGAGGAGGAGGAAGAAGAAGATCCTCCTCACAAGGGCAAAAAGAGGGCGGCCTCCGATGACCTGGAAGCCGAAGCGTCCAAGAGGGACAAAATTACCCTCCCCGATGACTCGAAGTCAGACGCCGAGGTCCTCCCAACGCATTGTCGCCGGACTAGCCCCAAAGCCGACTCATAAGCAACTTGGGATGCCTCACATATTATCCAATTCTTTATGAACTGTGATGATAACTCTAGGTTCTATATTTTCTAGTCCGGCACGCAGTTCCCCCAACTATCTTCGTCCTCGGGGGATCTGCGACCGGAGATGATGGAGAGTGGATTGCCTCCATAGGTGGATGATGCTGAGGTGTCATCTCATAGGCCCTCCCCAAGCCTGGAAGAGACACCGGGGGGGGGGGGGTCGAACGGCGCCAGAGGGTAATACCTCGGCTGCCGGAGGGCCGGGGAGGACGGTCCTTATGGATACCGGCGACGAGGGCCCCGGCCAATCCATCCCTCAGCCATAGACTTCTCCGGAGACCAGTACGGCCCCGGAGTCTAGCGAACGACCCCATGTGGGAGGAAAGGGAGCGGCAACCTCTGCTAATCCGGAGGTGCCGAATACCATGACAGACGTTCTTCAAGGTGCATCCGTCCTGGACGAGCACCGCACTCTAATGGGTGCGATGTCTGAGAGGATTCAGTCTGCCAAGAGCGGACTGAACGAAGCCTTCTCCAGCCTGCTAGCAGGCTTCAAGGTACGCAATGTAACGTTTTTTGATCTTTTTTATGAGAAGTATGCCCATATATAGATAGTAGCCCCTGAGACTCTGTTCGGTTTTCTGAACGAAAAGTGAGTAGAGGATCGATAATCAGTTGTCAGGAGGTAACATGCCATTTTATTTGAATTTCAAAACAGACCTCTTTGTTAGCGACGACTGACCAGTCAGCGGAGATTTCTGAACTCAAACGGAAACTAGAGCAAGCCGATGAGGATCTAGTCCTTGTTAACACACGGCTCGACCAAGCACAAGGTATAATATACACTTGCTATGTGCCTGTTTATTTCCGTGCTTTTTGTGGAAATTCAAGAGCAACAATGTGCATGTTTGTACAGATAGTGCCACCGTAGTGGAAACCCTCAGAAGAGAGCTTGCTCAGGCCAAGGAGCAAGCAAGGGTAAGAAAGGCAGCCACCGATAAGGCGCCTGCGGACTTGACGGCCGGACAGGCCGCTTGGCGCCGTTTTGAGGAACAGGTGACCGAAATGGATCAAAAACTCAAGGACAGCACCGCCAAGTGCGAGTTCTTGGAAACAGAAAATAAGGTGAAGGGGAACAAACTCGCTAAGGCGCTTCATGATGCTTCGGTGGCACGGCCCAAATCCTGCGCAACGCGCGAGGAAATTCGTCAAGCCAGTCAGATAGCGGCTGGTAAGCCTTTTCTTTTACAGACTAAATTTGGGGACCGGAAGTATGCCTTGTTAATCGGCTATGGAGTTCTCCAGACGCATATGCGGATCTGTCGACGAGTGGTGCGGCCGCCGCCCAATTCTTCCAGGCCTAGGAGGGGTAAGAGTTGGAGAAGCTCTTGTGGTCGCAGTTTGTGGGGCAGGAGTGTCCCCTACTGCTAAATGACCAGATGGCGCAATGGGCGGAGCTGCATAAGATGTCCGGCGTGGCCATGAAGGATGTCATAGTCCGGTTGTGGCCGGCTGAAGTCATTCCAGACAGCTACTTCGGCCTCATGCGGCGTCTCGTCGATGCGCTACCCTGGATTGACACCGTCAAGAGGTGGTCATGTATGGAAGGAGCGCGTATGGCTTTCGCCCATGTCAAGATGCATGGGGTGAAAATGAATGCCGAAAAGGTGGCAATTGAGGGTCCACCCAAAAGCATGGCCCACCGCACACCGGAGCGCTATTTTGAGGACGTGCTAAAAGGTGCTCGCCTAATAGAGGGCCAATGCTCTAAGGACGTAGTGTTCGAATAAAAGGGGTTAAACTGTCGTGGGATTCGTGTTATAAACTAAATGTTTTGTAATATGTTCATTCCTTGATGAAAAGTGTTTATCCTCCTGTACGGCCGTTTATTATATCTGAGAGTTCCCAGTCATCGGCTTCAGCCCCCATGTAGATGCTACTGGGGTGTTCGGAATTGCACATAACTACACTTAACCCAACGTCTTGGTCCTTGAAGGAGGTGTTAGTGCGGCGAACCAGGCAATCAGACTATTTGGTTTTATTGCTCTCACTTAGCTATAGGAGTTTGACAATGGGTCTAATAGGTAGCCCCTAGTATGTACGCAGCTACCCTGATGCGGGTGCATTACGTATGTGACCGAGAAACGGTCCCTCGTGTAATAGGGAAAAATCCCTAAGGATTGTAATGAATCGCCGAGTGGCTGATCAGCTCTCGCCGCATCATGATAGTCAGTTTTCGGCTTTCTCTACTGAGGTGCTTAACCAGATGAACCAGAAACACAATCACAGTAGTTCTCCCTTTACTACCCTAGCTGATCAGACGGAACGTAAGGTAGCAAGCACAGGAGCCGGGTAACCCAACTATTGACCAAAGACGTGATTCAGAGCCGATGCATATAATGCCGAACTCGGGACGCCGAATTGTGCTAAAAGGTTGTTCGGACTTTTGTTTGGCAACACATATGTTGCCTTATAGAGCCCCTGACAATTTTATGCCTAGGTGTGTACGTGGGACCACGTAACAGACGGTATAAAAAACGATACTGAACAAGAATTTTGGTTCACTAAAATCTGATTGATACGTCAAAACGTAATCTTACAGAAGGTACCATAATCACCAAGGCCATTTTACATGTCGGGGGTCTAGGGCTAAGGGAAAAGCTCTATACAGGTTCTTGAGCGAAGTTGTGGTCTTCCTGCCGCTTTTCGCCCAAATAAGAAAGATTTCTTTAAAGGAATGGTCTTTGGCCATGTATACGGAACCGGGTTCGGAAAGAGTCCTCGTGGGTCCGAAGAATGAGTAGCTTTTGATTCACCAGTGGTAAAAAGGAAAGGATGATTAAAGAAAGGGCTAGGCCATATAAGGTCGAACCTTTGTATAGGCCTGTCTGTATATTGCCTCCGCCAATGCCCAAGGTATTTTGAGTGCATAATTGTGCATGCGCGGTACGAATTCCGCTGATGTACGTGGCGGTCGACGAAGGCTAGGCTGCTAATCCAGCCCTGAAGTTTCTGGACTGCCGGTATGTGGAACTGATCGGTCCTACATGGGAAAGTCCGATGGCCTAACAGCCAAGGGGCTGTGCGGCTTGATAGGGCCGCTTTGTACTTCGGCCACAATGGCCGCTGTATGCTCCTTAGTACGGAGGGAGCGCTCCATTTTTCCATTGATTGTAATGATGCCACGTGGACCAGGCATCTTGAGCTTCAAATAGGTGTAATGCGGGACCGCATTGAAGCGGGAAAAAGCAGTTCGTTCGAGCAGTGCGTGATAGCCGTTGCGGAAGGGGACGATGTTGAAGATCAAGTCTTCGCTTTGGAAGTCGTTGGGCCAGTCGAAGACTACTTCCTGCGTGATTGAGCCTGTACAGCGGGCCTCTTTTCCAGGTATTACTCCTTTGAAGGTAGTTCTAGTGGGTTTGATTCTTGACGGATCAATACCCATTTTGCGGACAGTGTCCTGATAAAGTAGATTGAGACTTCTGCCGTCATCCATGAGGACTCGCGTAAGATGGAATCCGCTCATGATTGGGTTGAGGACCAAAGCTACCGAACCTCCGTGACAGATATTGGTTGGGTGGTCCTTTCGATCGAAGGTGATCGGCCAAGCCGACCATGGGTTAAATTTGGGGGCGACCGGCTCCATGGCATAGACGTCCTGTAGTGCACGTTTGCGCTCCCTCATAGGGATATGTGTGACATATATCATATTCACTGTTTTTACCTTGGGGGGAAATTGTTTCTGTCCCCCTGTGTTCGGCTGACGAGGTTCTTGGTCATCGTCGTCACTTGGCGCCCCCTTTCCCTTGTGTTCGGCGTTAAGCTTGCTAGCTTGTTTGAAGACTCAACAATTTCTGTTGGTGTGATTGGCGAGTTTATTGGGGGTGCCATGAATCTGGCAAGGCCGATCAAGTATTCTATCTAGACTGGATGGGCCATATCTGTTTGCCTTGAAAGGCTTTTTCCGTTGACCGGGTTTGGAGCCACCGAATCCGGCGTTAACCACCGTGTCTTGCGTTCCTTCATTGTTGTTTGGACGCTTATGCTTGTCATGTCGTGGCTTGCCATTGCCGTCCCTGGTTTCGGAGGTACTAGGGTCGCTGGTGCTATTGCTTCTGCGAGAAAGCCAGTTGTCTTCTCCCGTGCAAAAACGGGTCATAAGTGCGGTGATGGCTGCCATGGACTTCGGATTTTCTTAGCCGAGGTGTCGAGCGATCCACTCGTCTCGGACGCTATGTTTGAAGGCCGCGAGGGCTTTTGCGTCCGGACAATCCACCATCTGGTTCTTTTTATTAGGAACCTTGTCCAAAGCTGTCAGGCCGATTCCCCGGGTTGCTGGATTATGTGGCTAAGGTCATCGGCATCTAGGGGCCGAACATAGGTACCTTGGAAGTTGTCTCTGAATGCATCCTCCAGGTCCTCCCAACTACCAATAGAATTTTCTGGTAGGTTGTTCAGCTAGTGCCGTGCTGGTCCCTTAAGATTGAGGGGAAGGTATTTAATGGCGTGTAGATCGTCACCGTGAGCCATGTGAATGTGGAGAAGAAAGTCTTTAAACCATACTGCGGGATCTATTGTGCCGTCGTATGATTTGATGTTCATGGGTTTGAACCCTTCTGTGAACTGGTGCTCCATTACCTCATCGGTGAAGCATAGGGGGTGTGCGGAGCCCCTATACCGGGCCGTGTCACGACGCAGTTCAGATGAAGTCCGTATGCTGTTTTCGGCCGGGGCGTGGTTATACTTGCCGCACCGAGATTGGTAACCGTCCACTCGCGCCGGGGCATGACCCCGTGATCCATAGATTGATCTGGTTTGACCTGCTCTATTTTCCAAGTCTTATCGCAGGTCATATGTATACCCCTGAGGTGTTGTTTCTCTGCTTTTACGGCAAGGTGGAGCGGGCTGGTGTTCGGCCTGAGTTGCCGTTCTACCCTAGCCATGTGGTGGTCGGTTGGGTCCGTCAGCCGCGTTATGTGCGGGCGGTATGGGCTCCAGCGCCTCCTTGTCGAATTGGGGTAGCCGTTTACGCTTCGGGTAACTCTTTGTTGGGCATTCAAGGCCGTACTCTTCGGCTGCCAAGATATTAGTCCATCTGTTGTTGAGCACATCTTGGTCAGTTTGCAATTGTTGTTGTTTCTTTTTAGGCTTCTAGCCGTGGCTATTAGCCGACGCTTAAAGAGCTCTTGTTTGAGGGGTTCCTCTAGCACGATAAAATCTTCATCGCCAAGGCTTATGTCATCTTCGGAGAGTGGCAGATAGTTTTCGTCCTCCGAGTAGTTTTTCCTTGTTTGTCTGTCAGGGTCGACTTGCCCGTCCTCCCAATCATCCTATTCGGATGTTGGTTTGATGGGGTCTTATTGGTCTTCGGTGTTCTCTGGAGTATCATTGTATTCAGTGCCGGTATTGCTGTTCTTACCGCAGCGTGATTTAGAGCAGCGCCACTGTCATCGACGTTTCGGTGGTATCTCAGGAGGTCATCCTCGACTGGGTTTTTCTCATCATCACTTTCGCCGTTTTTAGGTGTATCCACCATGTATACATCATACGAGGAGGTGTCCGTCAAACGTCCTATGACCGGCGGGTTTTGGGCCTGCTCCTCTCCGGCATCGTCGTCCATACTGTCGATGTCTTTAGAGGCGTAATCAAGCATGTCGGTTAGGTCCTCGACAGTGGCTATGAAGTGGGTGGTGGGTGGGAAGTAACATTCTCTATTTCCATCCCCTAGTCCGGGCTGGACGTGATTCAGAAGCGGTTCCTCTGTGATGATGATGGTGCGCATTAGGTCCAAAGCCTCGTTTAAGAGCGGGGTTTGGACATGGTTGGAAGTTTCAGGGCCGAGCTCGCATGACGCAGGCCTCCCGGGTTCGGAAGTAGTATCCGGAGAAGAGTCCAGCCTTGCAATGATTGCCGGAGACGCTATTCTCTCGTTGTTGAGCTGTAAGGCCGTAGAGAGTCCGGTGTTCTCTAGACTCCCGTTTTCGGACCTGATGATGCGCTCCGGATCTAAGGTCGGAGCGGTGGTTGAGGCCACGAACCCTTGGAAGATCAAGTATCCTCGGATATCAGCGACATAGTTCAGATTTCCAAAACTGATCTGGTGACCAGGGCGTAGCTGTCGATATGCTCCAGGTGGCCAATCGAGTTGGCACGCAGTGCCAAGCCACTGAATACAAAGATCTGGCCGGGGAGAAAAATCTCCTTCGTGACAACATTGTTGTGGAAGTTTGATGGAGCCATCGAGCCTTTCGACGACGGCACAGTGGAACTCTCAATGAAAGCACCATTGTCATTGTCAAAACCGGCAGATCTCGGGTAGGGGGTCCCGAACTCTGCATGTCACACCTTGATTTTCATGACACAACACTTAAAAAATAGATCATGATAAAATGTGGTTTTACAAAAACTTTTGAGTGTTTTGGACTTTGCTTGATTGGATATTTGTTTTTTGTCTGCAAGTGCTCTAAAAATCAAATAGATCCTCTAACTCCTATACTTCATCTCCTTGATCCAAAACTTTGCCCAATGATCATGCCATGTGTATAGGAAAGAATAGAATTTAATTACAAAAATAATTTGGCCAAAAAGTATTTTCTAAATTAGGTTTTCCAAAACCCCCTGAATTGAGACTTGAACTACAAGTACTTAATGAAGGGTGTTAAAAATCTTTCAAAAATTATATTTGACTCCTATTAGCTATAGGACTCCCATAAACCACAAAAATATAATTTTAAAAGTTATTTTCCTATTTTATTTAAAGGCTTTTTATTAAGGCTAGAAATGATCTGTAATAGGTTAAAATGATTTTAATGTTTTAAAAATATTTGAGAAAATTTAGGGAAGCTCAGTGGATGTATATTGTCCATATATAAGAGTTTAAACACATGGTCATGTTCAACTTATTGGTCAAATCCCTCAAAAACTATTTCTGGATATTTCAAGCTTTTGAACTATTTATAAAGGAAATATTTTCCATTAAATCCTAGAAAATTCTATCATTTCTAAGATGACCTACTTGAGGATCCTACCTAGTCTCATGTCATGGGGAACAATATAGCACCACCAAACCCTCCCAAAACCATTTTTGTCCTTTTCCAAGTTTGAACAACTTTGCACTACCAAACATGCCCAAATGATCTCAAAAGTTGTACACATGCTCATATGGTCTAATAGTTCACCAAGGCCAAGTGACACAAGTTGGAGAAAAGTATAACTTGATCAAAGTACCTCAAAACCATTTCTGTCCAGAACCAAATTTGAGAAACTCCACATTGCCAGTTGTCTCCTTTTGATCTCAATTATTGTTGACATGTTCATAACCTCAAATGATGACACTAAACCAAGTGGTGCATCAAGGAGAATAGATTTGCATGACTAAGTCTTGGAAAGTCCATTTCTGCTGATTTCTAGGGTTTGCCAAAGTTACATTGGCAACTTTCTTCAAATGGGCTCAAACCTGGTGATCATCCTCAATTATATATGCCGTTTGATCATGTTGATTCTCATGTCAAGTGGAATCCATTTTCTTGACCAAACTAGCATCAAACACCTTCTGGTAGAACGTCAAAATGCATGTTTCAACCCCTTTCACTAATCTCCATGAGCTGAACTTTTGCCCACAGCCTCATCTGCTCCTCCTCTACCTCTTGTATGCTTTTCTGCCCCAGGAGCAATGATTAAGGGGGGGCGGAGACCCATTTTTCCTCTCTGGACCGCCACTTTCCCCTCCCTTTCTCATCTCTCTCTCACCCTTGGCAAGTTTCAGAGCATCCAAAGCCTCCCTCCCACTTGTTTATTCTTCCTACAGATGCCAGACACAAGTGGACGCGCGGGCGCGCGAAAAGCCGCGGACACCGGCCATTTGCTTGCTCTGGAGCGCGAGGCAGAGCAGGAGACCGTTGATGCCGCGTTCCCCGACCACCTCGGGCCTCCCCCGCACGCCAATCGAGGCCCTCGACGTCCGTAGTACGACAGCCATGTAGGCCCCCTCCTCTCTCCCTCTCTCTCACCTCCAGCAGCGCGTGCCCATAGCCGCCCGGCTCGGCCTATGCGTGCGCGAGCCCGTGGCTCCACCCGGAGCTTGCCCCCCTCTCTCTCCCTTTCCTACACCCAACACCACCCTCACGAGCGCCGCAGACAGCCCCGAGCCTCCTCCTGTGGCAACCTCGGCCATTTCCGCGGCACCCGTAGGCCGCGTCCATGGTGAGCCGTTGCCTCGCCATATAGGGCAGCCCCAGGCCTCCCTCTGGAGCCCCTTTGCTCTCTCTCCTTCCCAGCGACCCCCAGACCAACCCACACCCCTCCTCGTGCCCTCCATAGCACTCCATGGCCGGAGAGTCGCCGCTGGCCCCGGGCTAAATTCACGCCACCGGAGCCCCTCCTCCTCACCTCATCGTTCCATGGCATCACCACAACCATCATGGAACTCTCCCGTGCTACTTCCCCTCCTTCTCGTGGCCAAGCCATCGAGCTCCATCTCCACCATCGGCCTCGCCCGCCATGGCCGACAGAGCGCCCACATCCAACCACCCCTGCGATCGCGGCGCACCTTGGCAGATGGGGCATTGTCTCTTGGACCCACCGGTGTGCTGGGCGTCGCCAGAGATGGCCAGTGCCACCGCGGAGAGCGCCAGCACCGTCCGGCCTCGCCTCCTCTGTCTCCCGATGCGCCCGCGCGGGAGGTTGGGGATGAACCCGACGGGTGGGCCCCGCGTGTTGGCGACCCTGAGGGCCGGGCCCACAAGTCAAGTGGACACGGCTTCTTGGGAAGCCATCTCCCCACAGCCAAGGTGTACTCTGTGCTGGCGTCTTCGACGTCACCTCTCCCCACCCGCGCGGCTGAGCCTCTGGGCCGGCCCACTTCTATCTTCCGCCCGATGCGTTGGATAAGGGTAAAGCCCTTTGCCATTTCCTTTTTCTTTTACTGATAGCTGGTAAAATCTCCAGAGAATTCAAATGGACTCCAAATTTGATGATTCAAATTTCTAGTAGCTCATAAAATAATGTTCTATCTCATGGCGCAATTTCCACATTTTTCCAAGAACTTTTTCTTCACACATATTTAATAAAACCCCATTTTTCATTTCTGTGATGAACTTTAGAAAATCACAAAGAGCTCAAATTTGATCTAAATGCCATCATTCAAATTTGCAGATACATCTAAGTTCATAACTTAGGTTATGAACATTTTTCTTAATACTTTCCGAGCCCCACAAAATAATGAGCCATTTCTTCATGTTTGTCAAATTTCCAAATCCATAGAATATTCATTTTAACTCCAAATCCAGTAAAACCAAATCCTAGATTCTTCTAAAATCATCCTTTGTTAAATGGGTGCCTCTGCTCATTATTCAAAAATATATTTCTGTACACTTCTTGCAAATCCATAAATCCATTAATTCAATCTTATTGAAATGCTCAAAAATATCTACTGATCCAATCCCAATGAAATCACTTTGGTCATTTTTCGTATAACCAGAGAAGTCCTAGAAAAGTTAACTTCATATTTTAGAGCACTTTTATTTTCTGCCTTTTTGTGTTGCTTATTGTGTTTCTTTCCGACGTTAGTTGATGAAGTAGACGGAGTACCTGGAGATGGACCAGGAGAGATGAAGACTTTGCTAAGCCAGGCAAGAAACCCTTTGACCATGTCTATGAATACCTTTTTATGCATGTCATATAGCACTTTATTATTGTTGCATCTGAATCATGATGAGATGGTAACCACTTTGGTGGGTTGCCCTCATTACTTCGTTGTTGATACTTGCATTGTGCATGACCCTACCTTCCTATGAGGGTTATGCTGGTGGGAGTAGATAGGATGCTAAAGTAGTTGCTACGCAAGTGGGATAGGGTATATGCATGGTGATGGGGGCAAAAGTATTCTCAAAGACTTTTTGAAAACCCCGTCGGGTGCCACTAATACCCGAGGGAGATGCTGAGTTAGGTAACCACTTGATAAAGAAGTGGTGTACTGAGGCAAGTGAGTGTGTTGTTTTCGAAAACGGATTGGTTTAAGTTGTGACTGTTACTCCAACCTTACATGCGCAACCACTCTACCCTTATATGGGAAAGGGCATTACTGATTACCTAGTTCGTGCTAACATGGATGCCCGCATTACTACTGACGGGAGTGGCGTGGTCACTCTCGGGACGGGGTCGTGCTAGGTTGGGTGGCCATGAGTGTTTTCACAGGGCACCAGACACACTGTTGGTACCCCGTGCTTGTGGTATGTGATGAATATGGGAGCGTGGCTCCACAAAAAGAATTTATTGTGTGACAAAGTTTGGCACGGGGGCTGCTACCAATCGAGTGGACTCCTTGTTAGTCGTGGCTAGGGAAAGGTAGTGATCGGGTGCTTACCCCGGGTACTTGAGGTACCGCGGGTCGTGGATGACACGGAAGTTTCCCGGATCTTGTGGGTAAAGTGTGCAACCTTTGCAGAGTGTAAAACTATTCGAATAGTCGTGTCCGCGGTCATGGACAGTTGTGTTGGGGATATTACTACTGGACGTAAACCGGCCAGGAGTAGCCGGATTAGCTTTATGAAGATTAGAAGCCCATGAAGATGTAAGAATGATGGCGCTTTATGAAGGCCTAAGGCCCAGAGGCGAGTTAAGGCCTGTAGATGTAAACTGACCTAATTATGTAACTTGCATTGTAAGATAGGAAGTATAGAGACCGAACCGGACACGATTATGATTCGGCTTCGGGACTCTGTAAACTGGCGGGCGTCAACCTATGTATATAAAGGGACGACTCGGCAGCGGTTTAGGGATGACAGACAATAATTCGAGAGCCAGACAAAGCGGATTCGCTCCCTGGTCTTCGAAACCCTAGTAATACCAATCACAACTAGACATAGGATTTTACCTTCATCGAAGGGGCCGAACTAGTATAAACTCCCGTGTCCCCTTATCCGGTTTAACCCCTTTAAGCTAACCCATTGCGATGGCTCCACGACTAAGTCCTTTCATGAGGACATCTTCCATGACAAACCCACGACAGTTGGCACCCACCGTGGGGCTATCGCATGATGGTTTCGAGTACTTAAAGGGCAGCTTTGATGGACTCAAGGGTTACACTGTGGGCCTGATGACAAAGATTCGTCGCGACAAGCTCTACATCGACAATGCAGGATGGGGCCCCGAGGCCGATTCAATCGAATACGGGTACCGGGTCCCCTTTGGTGGGATTCACGTCTTTATCGGCGAGATTGGCAAACCGAGCCCTGAGCCGGACACCTGCACCGACATCATTGAGACGGCTCAGCGTGCAAGCCCTTCCCCGGTTCAGCCCGTGGCGAAGCATGTTTTCGTAGGTGTCATCCATGGAGCATAATACGAGGACGGACTAGCGTTCGATGGAGAAACCGTTGTCTATTCCGATGACGAGTCTTCTGGAGAGACCGAATCACTCTATCAGTTGCAGGATGGCTGGATTAGTGGAGGTTCCGAGGGCAATAGTATTCCGGACTCTCCTAATCCGCCAAACCGGGACGCCGTCTTCATGGCCGGTACACAGCCAGCGCCTCACTCATCAGCCGTCGCAGCAATACTCTCCGGTTCAACAACGGCCACACCAGCGGGGGTAGGAAGCTCTGCGCCGCCTCCGGCTCAATTCATGTCTGACTTGTTCGACACTTTGGCAACATTGATGGCCGCAGAGGTGGATGCAGCAGCCCGGGATGAGCACAATGCGGAGATTGCAAAAGTGAAAGATCAGATAGCTCAGGCTAAAGCGGACCTAGCGGCAGAGAACGCTAGGATGGCTACAGAACGGGCCGAGTTGGAAGCTCAGGCCTACTGGATTAGGCTGGATCAGAACGCTTTCAAAGAAGTCATGGGAAGAAGATACCGATCGCATCTCCCGTCGGGTTATGAGCCACGAAATCTCTTCAATACGCCAGGAGCAGGAACTAGTAACCAGCCAATATTAAACCGGACGGAGGCGCCGGGAACAGGAGCGCCGGTTCAGCCGCGCACGATGGACCCGCCTCGTCAGAACAACATTGTGCCACAGTATGTTCCAACACCTCTCGGGCATTACTCCAACCCGTTGGACAACATTGTGGCCGCTGCTTCACGATTGGGAGCCCTCCCTCCCGACGGCGAATCACCAGTTTCAATTGAGGCACGACGGGCCAGAGATCTACTTCAAACAACTCTAAACCAGCACCAGGCATATTCACACAGCCGCGAGAGGATTCATTCCACCCCCTGTCCAAGCCGGAGCTACAACAGGCATGTTGAGGATGAACCGGCCGTATCAAGCAGCGCACGTCACCGTAATCCGCCGTGAGGGCACAACCCGGGAGGGGGAGGTGCTAATGCCCAGGATGTGGTAGATCATGGTCGCGCGCATCGAGAGGCCGAGTTAGCAGCTCTGCATGGAGCCCGTCAACCTACTCCGGTTCACCCTACCGCTTCAGTGGAGCCAGGTGTGGTATTCAGTTCCTTAGGGGTGCCGTGTCTTAGCCCCGCTTTGCGTAATGTGAGACTGCCCAAGGATTTCAAAGGACCTCGTAAGGTTCCCAATTATACCGCCTATCTGCAACCAGAGGCATGGGTTGAGAGCTACGAGATGGCAATGGAGGTGTTAGATGTGGATGAAGCAGTATGTGCTAAATACTTCACCATGATGTTGGAAGGAACAACTCGCACTTGGTTAAAAACCTTACCAATTAACTCTATGGGATCTTGGGCCAAATTGAAGCACCGGTTTATCCAGAACTTCAAAGATACTTGTAAGCAACCCATGTCAATTGTGGATCTGGACGCTTGTGTCCAAGAGGATGGGGAGTCCACGACCCATTGGGTAAAGCGGGTCTCAGCCATTCTGCATTCATCGGATCGTATCAATGCAGATACTGCAGTGCTAACGTTGGAGGGCAATTGCCATTTTCTACCGCTCAAACAGAAGTTAGGAAGGCTCAAACATCGCTGCAATGATATGTCAACACTTATGGCCGCTTTGGTTAAGTACGCCGATTCAGATAATACCAAAGACCCTGACTCAGAGGAGGACAAACCGGGGAAGGGGAAAAAGAACGGCAACACCAAGGGTCAGCAACATAATCCGGCAGGCCATGGGAACAATGGTAAACACAAGGCCGACAACAGTCTGGACTTTGTGGCTAACACCAATGCTCAGGAGAATGGTCAGCGTCGTAAGGGTAAGCAGCCCCAGAGGGGCAGAGGTTCAGGCCCCAATTTGGAGCGCCTGTTAAATCAACCCTGTCCGAAGCATGGATCAAAGGAGAAGCCAGCATCACATCTTTGGAAGGATTGTAACATCATGTGGGATTTCAAGAATTCCAATATGTTTCAGTATGATAATGGCCCGCCCGGCGGTTCAGGAGGTGGTTTCCACGGGTCGGGTTATGGAGGTGGCATTTCCGGTTCAGGATTTCAGGGCAATCAAACTGGACACATCAATCAAGGGCACCAAGGCAACCAAGGAGGTTACAACCATCAGGGGAACCAGCAGCAGCAGTAGTCAGGTTATCAGAGCAATCCTAAGCAGTTAAATGGGGGGCAATATCATGTCTTCACCACTAGCTTGTGTAAACGTGATCACAAGCTTCATAAGAGGGCAGTGAACTCTGTTGAACCGGTGGTGCCTCACTATTTGCGCTGGTCTGAGCAACCCATTTTATGGAGTAGAGAGGATCACCCGCCCCGGGTTGACAATCCGGGTCATCTGGCATTGGTGCTGGCCCCTCAATTTGGGGGATATAAGTTCACTAAGGTACTCATGGATGGGGGAAGTAGTATCAACATCCTATATTATGATACCTTCCGTCGTATGGGGTTGACAGATAAGAATCTTAAACCGTCAAACACTGTTTTCCATGGTGTGGTGCCTAGTAAGTTTGCATATCCAGTGGGCAAGATAGCCTTAGAGGTGGCTTTTGGAGATGATCATGATTCAAGATCATAAACATTGACTTTTGAGGTGGTAAAAATCAAAAGTCCGTATCACGCTTTGTTCGGGCGACCAGCTTATGCTAAGTTCATGGAAAGGTCGTGTTATGTTTATCTGCAGCTTAAAATGCCAGGTCATAAGGGGACCATCACAGTACATGGGAGCAGGAAGATCGCTTTGGAATGTGAGGAAGGTGATGCGGCTTATGCTGAGTCGGTTTGTGCCACAGAGGAGCTAAAGTTTTATAAAGACCAAGTTGATCCGGCGGATATGGCTTCTTTGAAAAAGCCAACTACGGAGCACGATCTGGCGTTGAAGTTTAAATCGGCCACAAATACTAAGATGGTTGATTTTGTTCCTGGCGATTCATCCAAACAGTTCAGTATCAGCGCTAACCTTCTGACATGCCAGGTGTACCGAGGGAACTTGTTGAGCACACACTTAACGTTGATCCTAAGTTTAAATCAGTATGGCAGTTTCTCCGCTGCTTCAATGAAGAAAGGCGCAAGGCTATTGGTGAAGAGGTAGCTCGGTTGTTGTCTGCAGGGTTTATCGTGGAGGTTTTTCACCCAGAGTGGTTGGCTAATCCGGTGCTGGTTCTTAAGAAGAACGGTACTTGGCATATGTGTGTGGATTACACAGACTTGAACAAAGCTTGCCCTGCAGACCCCTTTTCCCTCCCTCGTATTGATCAGATCATTGATGGTAGGCGGGTTGTGACCGTTTGTGTTTTCTGGACGCTTATTCTGGTTATCATTAGATCAAAATGGCAGTTAAGGACCAGGAGAAGACAACTTTCATAACTCCATTTGGAGCCGTCTGCTATGTCTCCATGCCCTTTGGGCTCAAAAGTGCCCAGGCGACTTATCAACGCTGTGTTCAGAATTGTCTTCATAAGCAGATTGGGTGCAATGTTCATGCGTATGTGGATGATATTGTGATAAAGTCTAGGAAGGAGGAAACATTGATAGATGATTTGAGAGAAACCTTTGACAACCTCCGGGTTTACAAGATGATGCTCAATCCGGAAAAGTGTGTCTTTGCTGTTCCGACAGGCAGGGTTTTCTGGTGTCAAATAGAGGCATTGAGGCTAATCCGAATTTTTTTCCAGCAATTACATCTTTGGCTAAACCGGCATGTACCAATGACGTTCAACGTTTGGCCGGCCAGATTGTAGCTTTGAGCCGGTTTATCAATCGTCTTGGGGAGAAGGCTATCCCTTTATATCAGATGCTCAAGAAAACAGATGATTTTGTCTGGAGCGAGGCGGCTGATAAAGCATTTGAGGATCTGAAGAGGCAGTTAGCTGAACCGCCTGTGCTTGCAGCCCCGATCGATAAAGAGCCGTTGTTGCTATATGTGGCTGCTAATGCCCGAGATGTTAGCATGGCTATTGTGGTGGAATGCAAGGAAGCTGGCAAGGAATATCCGGTTCAACGACCGGTTTATTATATCCGTGAAGTGCTCATTGAGTCAAAGCAGAGGTATCCACATTGGCAGAATCTGGTGTATGGAGTGTTTATGGCAAGCCGGAAGCTTAAACATTATTTTCAGGGTCATCCTATCACAGTGGTCAGTTCAGCCCCTCTGGGAGATATCATTCAAAACAGAGAAGCAACTGGCCGGATTGCCAAATGGACTATTGAGCTTGGACCTCACGGGCTCAAATACATACCTCGCACATCAATTAAATCCCAAGCACTCATGGACTTCATCAATGATTGGACAGAATTGCAGGCACCAGAGGAAAAGCCAGATAACACGTATTGGACTATTCACTTTGATGGATCCAGGCAGTTGGAGGGCTCGGGGGCTGGAGTCATACTAACTTCCCCATGAGGTGACAAGTTTTGTTATGTCCTCCGTTTAATGTTCCCTTGTACTAACAATGCAGCTGAATATGAGGCCTTGCTCCACGGTCTTCGGATGGCTAAGGAGATGAACTTAAGCCGGGTTAAGTTTTTTGGGGATTCAGATCTGGTGGCCCAACAGGTGTCTGGCACTTGGGATTCTAAAGACCCACTCATGGCTGCATATCGACGAGAGGTGGACACACTGGCTGGTCACTTCAAAGGTTATCAGGTGGACCATATAGACCGGCGAAAGAATGAAGCGGCGGACGCTTTAAGCCGCCTTGGTTCTCAGCACAAACCGGTTCCACCAAATGTCTTTCTTGACGTGCTACATAATCCGTCGGTCAAGGTACCAACAGAGGAGGAGTTGGCTATTCCTGACCCAGAGGCTCAATTGGTGGCAGCTTTGCATGTCATACCGGATTGGACAATCCCATACCTGGCTTACATGAACCGGGGTGAGTTACCAGAGGATGAAACCTCGGCCCAGCAGATAATCTGGCGTTCCAAATCGATGACTATACTCAACGGAGAATTACATCGTTATAATGTCTCAGGGGCAATTCAGCATTGTGTTTCTCCTCTAGAGGGTTGTGAGATTTTGCGAGAAATCCATGAAGGGGATTGTGGTCACCACGCCGATTCAAAGTCCTTGGTGTCTAAAGCCTTTTCGCCATGGTTTCTATTGGTTAACAGCTCATGCTGATGCTGAGGATTTAGTCAAACGATGTGACGGTTGTCAAATATTTGCACGCCGTGCTCATATTCCGGCTCAGGAGTTGAGGATGATTCCAATAACATGGCCGTTTGCGACTTGGGGGCTTGATATGGTTGGACCCTTTAAGCGCTCCAAGGACAAAAAGACCCATTTGTTAGTGGCAGTGGACAAGTTCACCAAATGGGTGGAAGCAGAGCCAGTCAGTAAGTGTGATGCGGCCATGACGGTTCAGTTCATCAAAAAGGTGATATTCCGGTTTGGCTTTCCACACAGTATTGTAACGGATAATGGTACTAATCTGTCAAAGGGAGAGATGGAGGAATTTTGCCAACGTGAGCACATCCGGCTTGATATAGCATCGGTGGCTCACCTCCAATCCAATGGACAAGCGGAGAGGGAAAATCAAGAAATTTTGCGAGGTATTAAACCCCGACTTATGGTTCCTTTGAAGCGGACACCGGGTTGTTGGGTGGAGGAATTACCTTCTGTGTTATGGAGCATCAACACCACACCTAACAGATCTACGGGTTACACACCTTTTCTTCATGGTTTATGGAGCGGAGGCGGTTCTTCCTAGTGACATCCGTCACGACTCGCCCCGTGTGACGGCTTATGTTGAAGCTGATAATGAGAAGGCACGTCAGGATTCTCTGGACCTGTTAGATGAGGAGCGTGATCTTGCAGTATCACGTTCGTCGATTCACCAACAAGATCTCCGATGTTATCACAGCCGCCGGGTTAAGACCAGAACTTTTCAAGAAGGCGATCTGGTGCTCTGGCTCATCCAGGATCAGACTGATATGCACAAGTTATCCCCACCTTGGGAAGGACCTTTTGTGGTCAGCAAGAATCTGCACAACGGGTCATACTACCTCATTGATGTTTGAGAGCACAAAGACTCATGTAAATCGGAGGAGGAGACCAAGCGGCCATGGAATATAGCTCTTCTTCGGCCTTACTATACTTAAGCCACAGGCTTCTTCATATGTACATATTTATGACAATGTATATATTATATAATAAACCAGAGCCTCGAATAAAGCAGGGTCTCTGTTCTTTTGACATCATGTGTGTGCCTACAAGTGTTTCTACTGACAAAGCAAAGTTTTGTTAAACCGGTCTCTACAGCCGCACGGATACAAAGAAATATCACTAGGGGGCTTGGTTGTTGTCACATCATAGCTACACCTCTTGATCGGTTTAAACACCACAAAGGGATTTCACTAGGGGGCTTGGTTGTTATCACACCATAGCTACACCTCTTGATGGGCGTTAAGCCACAAAGGAAATTAAGTGGGGCCAAAGAGAGTGTTGCACAAAGCACAAACACAGACATGGGCACCCACTGAGCACAGCTCAAAAAGTTACTTGGGGGCTCTTTGTGCAAAGCAACAAAGAGTTTGAAAGGACCCTTGTAATTGGCTATCAAGCCACGGCTGGGAAGCCTGGTGTATTCACCTAAAACCCCGGGTTAACCTACCTTCATCAAGTAAGCCACTCCTGTCTAGGTAATCCTAGTATGACCCGCCGAACGTTTGACAAGTCAATCTTATATAGACCCTGAACTTGTCAAAGTTAAAACGACGATTGGTTAATTGGAGGCCCATCTTAAAAGGCTTTATTAAATAGGCCTGGCAGCCCATGAAAAGCCTCGATTTGGAGCCTGGCAGCTCGTAAAAAGCCTCGCATATTTCTTTTTCGAGTCCTATTTGCTAAGTTTTCGCCTTTATTGAGGTTCCTAATGTCTTCTGATAAACCGGTGTCCTTGACCCGGCTTGGCTTTCAACTACAAGTTGTCAGTACATGATCAGTTATAAACCGGCGTTCATTACCCCGGTCTGGTTTTGACTAACAAGTCGCCAGTATTATAAGGAAAACCAGGTGTTTATTATATCTCGGTACGGCTTATTATCATAATCCGGCAAATTAAGGACGGAGTTATCACTCCTCCGGATTGGTGTTTACACCTTTACCATACAAGCAGTTGGTCAGCCAACGACGTATGTTGCACATGTTATTTTTTATATGCAAACTTTGATTATCCATCCAAGTATTGTCTATTCTTGGGCATCATGACCCGTCCAGTGGTAAACCACTAGGACACTTTTCAAGTTCTTGTATCCAGGAACACAACTCATCATGGGTTATGCATAAATAGATCCCAAAAGGTGGGGCAAGTTTTCACATTATCAAAGCATCACAAAACATGCTCGATGGCATGACAGATAAAGGAGTTTTTGCTATCCTATTACATGAAGCTTCCAAACGGCTCCAATTGAATTGTTGTTTTTAAGCATTGGCACACAATAGCTGGTAAACCGGGTGCCGGTTTAAGACGCTTCGTCTGGACAGTTTGATGGTTGAGGGTCAGTTGGTGCGATCACTTCTTCTTCATCCCTTCCCAGACGCTGGAAATTAACCGTTGACTAATCGATTCCAGTTAAAGCTTGAAACATGGCTTCTTCATGGATAAGGCTGGAGGGGTTAATGTCAGGAGCGTAAGTATGCTTACGGATTGGAGGCACAAGTTCTTCGACTTCATGGATTTCAGCAGGTTGTCTCTTCCCTTCAGCGTCATAAGCCGGTTGGAAATGAGACAAGTCCGTGTCCTCTGCCAATTTGCTGGCTATTGGCCGCATTTCTTTGGTCAGCCTTCGGAGGTCATCATTGTCGAAGTTTGAACCGTCCTCCTTCACACCTGGATATCCTTTAATGATGTCCTCCGCTTCAAGATCTGGAATCCATGCCTTGGCTTGGATTAGTGCGGTTAATGCTCCTGCTCTTGCAGCTGCCTTCTTCAGTTCAGTAATCCGGGCTGGTAACATGGCCAGCTTCTCAAGAGTTTCCTTTATCAGTGATGGCGCCGGTTTATTGTAAGCCGTAGTGCAAATAGCACGCTGGGACCCAAAGTACAGCTGTTCAATCAAGGTATAAGCCGCTTTAAGCTTCATCCGCATATCTGTGCCCAGAGGAGCAATACGAGTGCCTGTCATGGTTTAAAATCAGCACTCTGATAAATGATAAGGTTTCATGAATTGGACAAACTGCATAAGGAGATACTTACCAAAGACAGCGGAAGTCATGGCGTTGATTTGCCGTTTCAAGCCAGCTAGTTCATCTACAACTAGTTTCAGGGCTGCTTCGGCATCCTTAGCTCTTTTGGTTAAACCGGCCTTCTCGGTTTCCCAATCAGCACGATCTTTGTTAAAAGACTCTTTTAGCTTTTCCATTGCTATCAGGGATTTGGTCAGTTCCTCCTTGGCTTTCGCAGCCTCTGCTTGTTGGGACTTCACGTTCTCTTGCAAATCAGCGGTTCGGGCATCTCTATTGCTTAGTTTGGCCTGCAACAGTGAAGATATGTCAATAATAGGATATATATTTTCTAAGTACAAAGCGTATAACAAGTTATGGACTTCATACTTGGGGGCTAATGCCTATTTGCTCTGGTTCACTACATCTTTTATAAGTCTCCAAAACAATGCAAGCATTATCCTTGACACTTGGGGGCTAATGTACATCTGTTCAAAATGGATATATGGATTAAAACCCGGATTACCTTGCAAAGCTAAACCGGCCTTTGGGGGCTACGCTGAGGAAAGCTATATAATTACATTGGTAAAATATCGGTCTTGGTTTTCACTAAGGACCTGACATTTTGAGGGTCAGTAGGAGAGACTTAAAGTGTTACAAAGACCCGGTTTACGATTAACATCATAAAACGGCCCTTGGGGGCTACTTGGGCTAGCACTTTAACTTTGGAATCAAGAAGTAAAGGGAGATGAAAATACCTCATAGCGTTCCTTCATCAAGTTTACCAAACCGGCTTCATAGTCACGGTTTGAGTGCAGACGGTTTAAGAAACCAGAGTGAAGTTCTACAACATTGAGATGGGCATAACTTGATAAGTCAGTATTCCGTTTGCCCTTTTCCCTAGCAGCACGCTCTTCTTTGGCACTATGTTGGGCCAAGATTACGGGATGGCCAGGAGTGCTGTGGCCCATGCCAGTAATGATAACATCATCTCCTTGGCCTTCAGTGGTTTTTGTGGGTGATGACAGAGTCTCAGTACCTCTCACTGGACTAGCCCGGTTTGGAGCTGCCGGTTCAGTATCAGGCACGGCAGGATCAGCTTCTAGTGGTTCATTAGTATTCCAGTCTTGAATGGGCGGTTCATCAGAGGTGGCCTCAGGATGAGGACCCTCCGGTTCACGAGTTTGGTCCGGTTCACCTATTTGCTCTTCTTCAAAAACTGCCTAGTCTTCGGACGGATTATTGACCCGAGATTTCTTGCTGGGTCTGGCTTTGGCTCTGCAAACAAAATTAAAAGAGGTTTAGCATCTTGTTCAATATTTGCAACACATTGGAAGAAAGGGTTTGAAAGCGTACCCAACAACAATTTTTAGAGGAGGGCGTTGGGTTGCTGTCGACTCGCCAAAGGATGAGGGAGGTGTCACCTGATAATTTGAATGGGACGGATTAAGAGGTTGTCTGAAATAGCCTGCCTTGGGATAAGAATTGTCAGAAGTGGGAGAGACCTTAGACCGGCAAATCCAAACCGGGGTATCAGTTAAACTGGCCGAAGTGACATGTTGGCCACTATGCCGGGTTGTCCGGCGAGCTTCATGCTGCTGTGTCTTCAAAATAAATGTTGGATCCAAGTAAGCAAGAGGATGAGAAAAGCTTACTTTCCGGACTGCTTGACGGGTTTTTTGTGTTGGCATAGAGTCTGAACCGGAGGAAAGGGTAATTACCTCTACATCATTAGCCTGGCTGCCCTCTACGTCCTCCTGATAAAGATCATTGTTAATGAGGTGCATGAAAAGGGAGCCAAGTGAGTCAATTTCTACCTCAACTTCCGGATCATCTGCATCTTCATCAAGCTCCATCCTGATCCGGTCAGCCATTTTCCGCTTTGAGGTACGCTTGACAGCTTTGGTTTTGGGACGGGATGGCTTTGCCGCTTTATCTGCAGATTTTCGTTTCCAGAAGGGATCATCACCCTGTTCATACACAAACAGAGGAAGGTTCACAAGTTGAACAAATCAAAAGATATCAAAGATAAAAAGGAAGCATTGTGCTTACAACAGGCGGTTTATTCCGAGTGTAGAAGGGGCTCAAGCCGGTTTGGCGACAGACTGATTCCGGTTCATTCAGAATCTTCTTAACGCTTTCAGTGACTTCTTCATTGGTTACCTGAATGTTGATGTGGCGTTGGGGGTCTTCAACCTCACCGGTATACTCACACATTAAACAGGGGCGGAGGCTTAGTGGCAAGACACTCCATGATATCCAGCAACGCACAAAATCAACGGCTGTTAAACCGTTGGCCATAAAGGCCCGAAGCTTGGCGAGTTGAGGGGCATATTTGGCACATTCCGCAGAGCTTAAACGTTGTGGGAGTGGATGAGTGTTGGAAAGCCGGTGATCACGATAGCCTGGAAGAGGGTTTTCATATTCAGGGGAGGTATCTGTGCAGTAGAACCAAGTCTGGTTCCATTCCTTAGGGTGATTGTGCAGTTTGACATGAGGGAATTCAACTTCCTTCCGCTTTTGAATAGAAACACCACCAAGTTCAGTGTTGGGACCATTTACAAATTTTGTACGCCGGTTCAGATGAAAGAAGTCCCGGAACAGCTCAACAGTCGGTTCTTCTTGTAAGTACACTTCAAAGAAGACCTGGAAGTTCCATAGATTGGATACTGAGTTGGGTCCGATATCTTGAGGATGGAGTTGGAAACTGGCAAGCACATCTCGGTAAAACTTTGACCCTGGCGGTTTGAAACCACTGCCTATGTGGTTGACAAAGACCACAACCTCACCCTGCCTCGGGGTTGGAGGATTTTCTGCTCCTGGAACTCGCCATCGAATTTCAGTTTTCTTAGGCAGGGTGCCGATGCTGACCATTCCGTTCAACTATTCCTCGGTGACCCGAGAACGAGCCCAATTGCAAGCGGCAAACTGTTTGGCCATTGTGAAACAAAAAGCTGGAAAATAAATGCTGGTTTACAAGTCATTCACGATGGTACGTGAGATGTAATGGAATAAAGATATACAAGTATGTGAAATTGCGTAAGCCGGAGATTAATACAATAGTGAATGACAAGGTCATATCAAGGGCATACATGTGTTGTTAAACCGGACTATTACAATCCATGTAAAGAATGTTTGCCGGTTTATTAGGGGACTAATGGTATGAGATAGATTGTTTTTTACAAGGGTAAACCACCTACATGGTACATAGGATACAGATCTAAGGCGAAAAGGGCTAAGTAAGGAAAAACAAGTTTCACAGGATCACATGGGAATTTTGGATCTACCGAAGACAGAAAGGCAAAAATATTTTGACCTAAAAAGGGTAGGACCCAAAGCAGGTTGTAAAAGTTCAGATCAGTTTTTCGCGTGAAAAAAGTTTGTGGTGGTAGCGGAAAATAAACCATTACGCGGAATATACCAACATTGAGATTTTCTATCCATAGACTAAGGAGGAACAAGAAAGAGCAGCACCAGAACTCCGATGAACTGCAATGAACTGCGAAGAACAAGGAAACCCTAGACAGATCTACAAGGGGGGAAAGAAAAGGACTTACAGTGACTGTTGAAGCAACGGAGGAACACCGCAGATCTCTGGTAACAGTCAGGTTGATGCAGCGGCCTTTGTCGAAGCAGAGGAGAAGCTCGGTGATGGTGGCGGCACTCAGGGGCAGAGGTGTCGCGAGGAGGAAGAAGAAGCGTGGGAGACGAAGGGGAAAAATGATAAGGACCCGTGGCCCTATTTATAAGGCGAAGCGATAAAGCGACAAGTGCGGGAATCGAGGAGCTCAAAAATGGATAGTTAATAATGGTGTCGCCTCGATGACTGGATATGCATTAATGAAGGTAATCCTCATCTTCAACGGATAAATGACGTCAGGGCGGTTTATCATGATCCTGGAGTATGACATCACGGCGGTTTACAAAATCAAGGTGAAGATGCAAAGGAGGAGTTTTTTCTAAGTATTGAAGATTGACATGAACAAGTTCAAACCAATCTGGGGCCTATTGTTGGGGATATTACTACTGGACGTAAACCGGCCAGGAGTAGCTGGATTAGCTTTATGAAGATTAGAAGCCCATGAAGATGTAAGAATGATGGCGCTTTATGAAGGCCCAAGGCCCAGAGGCGAGTTAAGGCCTGTAGATGTAAACCGACCTAATTATGTAACTTGCATTGTAAGATAGGAAGTATAGAGACTGAACAAGACACGATTATGATCCGGCTTTGGGACTCTCTAAACTGGCAGGCGTCAACCTATGTATATAAAGGGACGACCTGAAAGCGGTTTAGGGACGACAGACAATAATTCGAGAGCCAGACAAAGCAGATTCGCTCCCTCGTCTTTGAAACCCTAGTAATACCAATCACAACTAGACGTAGGCTTTTACCTTCATCAAAGGGGCCGAACTAGTATAAACTCCCGTGTCCCCTTGTCCGATTTAACCCCTTTAAGCTAACCCGTTGTGGTGGCTCCACGACTAAGTCCTTTCATGAGAACATCTGCCGTGACAAACCCACAACAAGTTGGGTAACCGCTCTTGGGCTACGTCCACATGTTTACAGACTAGTTTGTGTGTTCGGATAAGTGGGGAGAACTACTTGGGTCAAGTCAAAGGACTTGACATGATTGAGTTGGGTTGATGCACACTCCATTTATCTTGATATCTATAACCAGTCCCTATGGTTACTTGAATTCATATGATGCATGTTTTACCAGTTGTTGAACATGTCATAACACAATAAAATTAGCTTTCTGCAAAAATTTACATATATATCATGCATTGTTGTATCTTGAACCAAAACATGGGTTGCTCGCGAGTACATTCAAGGTACTCATTGGCTTGTCACTGGTTATTTTATTGGCCAGACATGATAGAACAAGAATACAAGGAAGAGTTCTTTGGTGACGATCGTGCGAGCTAGGACACTTCTCAATCAGAATGCTTGTAGGGTTAAGACAGATGGCATGGGTCCAAGTTATCGACGAAGATTTCCGCTGCGATGTTATTCTCAAGGCTTGACCATAATGGTCATAATTCATGTAAGACGGTATGTATGGATGTACGACTCTTGTTATTCAGCTTCTGTGTGTTAAGTGAGCATTGATCTCTGAGATCATTGTACATGTGCATTCGGTGATCACGACTTATGAGTAGGGGTCCCCACAGAGCTGGTATCAGAGCCATCCTGACTGTAGGAAGCCTTAATTAGCATGGTTGTCGGTGTCAAAACCGGCGGATCTTGGGTAAGGGGTCCCGAACTGTGCGTCTAGCATTGATGGTAACAGGAGACGGGGGACACAATGTTTACCCAGGTTCGGGCCCTCTCTATGGAGGTAATACCCTACTTCCTGCTTGATTGATCTTGATCAATATGAGTATTACAAGATTTGATCTACCATGAGATCGTCATGACTAAACCCTAAAAGTCTAGTCTGGCTATGATTATTCGGGGGTATATACGGACCTAGCCCACTGGTTTATATAGACACATGAGGGATCTAGGGTTACACAAGGTCGGTTACAGAGAAAGGAATATTCATATTTGGTCGCCAAGCTTGCCCTCCATGCCAAGGAGAGTCCCATCCGGATACGGACAGAGTCTTCGGTCTTCGTATCTTCACGGCCTATCAGTCCGGCCCATATCTAACAGGCCGAACGCCCGAGGACCCCTTAGTGCATGACTCCCTCAGTAGCCCCCGAACCAGGCTTCAATGACGAGGTGTTCGGCATACAGATAGCCTTCGGCATTGCAAGGCGGGTTCTTCCTCCCATTACTTTAAAGCGATGTATTCGGCTGTCCATTTAATGTCACACCACTCGACTTCCACGCCTTCCTGACATCAGTGTAACACCCCGGATGTAACTTACCATATTTGTACTCTGACTCTTGCCATTTTCGACTCTAAGTTATGAGATCTCCTCGTGGTTGGGTTTTGCCTTCATATTGCATTTTGTCCATGTCATGCATTTCATATCATGTCATCATCTGCATCTCATTTGCATACGTGTTCGTCTCATGCATCCGAGCATTTTCCCCGTGGTCCGTTTTGCAATCCGGCACTCCTATGTCCTCCGACGCCCCCTTTTGCCTCTTTTCATGTGTGGGTGTTAAACTTTCTCGGAATGGACCGAGATTTGCCAAGCAGCCTTGGTACACCACCGGTAGACCGCCTGTCAAGTTTTGTGCCATTTGGACTTCGTTTGATACTCCAACGGTTAACCGGGGAACCGTAAAGGCCTCGTATGTGTTGCAGACCAACACCCCTCCAAAGTGGCCCAATAACTCATCCAAACCCCCTCCATCCTATCGGTCGTTCGATCATGATGGTGTGGCCGAAAACCGCACCTCATTTGGACTCTCCTACCTCCCTCTACATATATATATGTGTCTCCCTCCGATTTTTTCGTGCAGTACAAACCCTAGCACCACTTCCCTCGCGCCGCCGGACGTTTCTTCCTCCGCCGCTGGACATGTCCAGCCTCCACCTCACTCTGGCCAATCAGAGGCCGACACGTTAGTACAGCACCACCGCCGACCACTCCTGTCGCGCCACGTCAGCTCGCCCGTGCCTCCTCTCTCCACCGCGCCAGCCATGGCCCGCCGGGGCCCGGGTCGGGCCCTCCCGGCCCAACCATCCGCCACCGCGCAGCCCGCTCGCGCGCCACCCATCGCGCTGCCGCCCACTCGCCGTCCCCGCCGCCTTTTGCCCACACTGCCATTCGCCACCCTCGCTGGCCGCCGCGCTGCCGCTAGCGCCCTGCCGCGCCGCCACAAGCGCCTCGCTGCACCACCGCCTCCCACAGGCTCCCGCTCCCGTACGTGCTCCGGCTGCCACCCAATGCGCTACGTAGCTATCATGCGCTCATCTCAATTTTGTCTAAGTCTGAGATTATCAACTTCATGTGTTCTTGTTCATCACATCGTAACTTCATCACCGTAGCGCCGTTTCATGCGCATGATATATCAAAATGTTCATCAGGATGTGCTCTTCATTTTGTTCCATTGTGTCATGCTTGTTTGAGTCCATCTTGATGTCCAAATTGTTGATGCAAGAGTGCTATTAAATGTTAGTTCCTGTTACTTAGCAGATTATGAGCATTTTTCATTTTTGCTACATTTGTTGTGTGCTTCCTATGGACTTGAGCTCTACATGTGTTTTGGGCTATGCCATGCCATCTTTGCAGGGGTGTATGCCATGTATTTTTGTGATCAATGTGGTGACTAGCACAAGCATGCAAAGTAGCTCTCGTAATATTACTGATTTCAGGGACTTAGAATTTCACCAAGTCTTTTCCTTGCTGTTATTTTTTATGCCATGTATTCATGTTGCTATAGAGAGATCCATGCTTCTTTTGAGTATGTTCAGTAAGGATGATTTAGACATATGGTTGTGCTCTATCCATCCATGACCCTGTTTGCATTTATGGAGTGCCCTAGCATGACTCAATCTTGCTCTACTTTTGCTATAAAATGTTCCTGGCAGATTGTTTACGTGTTAATCAATTTTGCCAAGGTTGTTGTAGTTGATCCATGCATGCTATGAACTTGTTCTTGCTTTTCTTAGCTTCATGAACATGTCTTATTGCTGGTAGTATGCTTAGCTTGTCATGCAACGCCTTGTGTTGAGTGCATTGAGCTTGCAAACATGCCTTCATAATTCTATTTATGCCATGTACAATTTTCTGCTAAGTCTGAATCTGTTAACGAAACTTGCTATGTTTACATGGGTGCCATCATATCTTCTGATCCTTTTTGGCTTATGGTTACATGGGTGCCATCATATCGTCTGATCCTTTTTGGCTTATGGTCAGTAAGGGACTTTTGTTATATGCTTTGAGTAGATTCATGCCATGCCTTGTATTGCTATGTTCTGTTCCTGTAGCATGCTGTTATCTTGCCCTAAACATTGCTTCCTGGTGTTAATTCCTGGCATGTTAGTATTTTCACTAAGTCTGTGATGCTGATATCTTTTGCACTTTTGCCATGCTTGTTTGAACCTGATCTTGTGTGATTTAGCCATAGCTCAGTGTTCATCTTTTGTCAAGCATCTTGAGTGGATCACTGCCATATGCTTTGTTGTTATGTTGGAGTGCAGTAGCTTAGTTTCTTGTTGCATTCTAGATGGCATCGTGCTGTTAATCGCAGAATTGTGCCATTTTTGTTTTGCTTGCCATTTGCAAACCGTGCATCCGATTCCGGTGATCTTTATATCGATTTCGACCGAAATAAACTCATCTTTCCAGTGGCACACTTGATTTGCCAAGTTGAGGCCTGGTTCAATCTTTTCCTTCCAGAGCTCGCATATGCATTGCATATCACTTCACACATGTCATGCCATGTTTTGCATCATGTTGCTTGCGCATTGCACAGTGGTTGACTGTGGTTTCCTTTGCTTGTGTTCTTGCCTTGGTTAGAGCCGGGAGACGAGTACGTGATCGAGGAACCCGTTGAGTACGCTTACGAGGATCAAGCTTTCGTCAACTCGGAGAACTTTGCAGGCAAGATGACCATACCCTCAAAATCACTTCTATCTTTGCTTGCTAGTTGCTCGCTCTTTTGCTATGCCGCGATACCTACCACTTGCTATCATGCCTCCCATATTGCCATGTCAAGCCTCTAACCCACCTTTTCCTAGCAAACCGTTGTTTGGCTATGTTATCGCTTTGCTCAACCCCTCTTATAGCATTGCTAGTTGCAGGAGAAGATAGAGTTTGTTCCTTGTTGGAACATGATTATTGTTGGGATATCATTATTATATCTTGTTTACTTTAATGCACCTATATACTTTGTAAAGGGTCGAAGGCTCGGCCTTATGCCTGGTGTTTTGTTCCACTCTTGCCGCCCTAGTTTCCGTCATACCGGTGTTATGTTCCTTGATTTTGCGTTCCTTACGTGGTTGGGTCATAATGGGAACCCCTTGACAGTTTGCTTTGAATAAAACTCCTCCAGCAAGGCCCAACCTTGGTTTTACCATTTTCCACCTAAGCCTTTTTCCCTTGGGTTCTGCAGACTCAAGGGTCATCTTTATTTTAAACCCCTGGGCCAGTGCTCCTCTGAGTGTTGGTCCAAAATAGAGCCACTTGCAGCGCCACCTTGGGGAAACTTGAGGGTTGGTTTTAGTTGTACGTAGTGTTCATCCAGTGTGCCCTGAGAATGAGATATGTGCAGCACCTATCGGGATTTGTCGGCACATCGGGCGGCTTTGCTAGTCTTGTTTTACCATTGACGAAATGTGTTGTAACCAGGATTCCAAATCTCATCGGGTCTTCCTGGAGAAGGAATATCCTTCGTTGACCGTGAGAGCTTGTGATGGGCTAAGTTGGGACACCCCTGTAGGGTTTGAACTTTTGAAAGCCGTGCCCGCGGTTATGGGCAGATGGGTATTTGTTAATGTCCGGTTGTAGAAAAATTGAAACTTAACTTAATTAAAAGGAATCAACAACGTGTGTAGCCGTGATGGTCTCTTTTCGGCGGAGTCCGGGAAGAGAACACGGTCTCATGTTATGCTTGAACGTAAGTAGTTTCAGGATCACTTCATGATCATGATAGTTTATCGACCGTGCTTTGCTTCTCTTCTCGCTCTTATTTGCGTAAGTTAGCCACCATATATGCTAGTGCTTGCTGCAGCTCCACCTCACTACCCCTTTTCCTACCCAAAAGCTTAAATAGTCTTGATCGCGAGTGTGTGAGATTGCTGAGTCCCCATGACTCACAAATTACTTCCAAAACCAGATGCAGGTGCCGATGATGCCAGTGCAAGTGACGCAACCCAGCTCAGATGGGAGCTCGATGAAGATCTTGTTCGTTGTGTCGTTTCATTCCCAGTTGATCAGTAGTGGAGCCCAGTCGGGGCGTTCGGGGATCTATGCATTTGGGGTTGTCTTTATTTTGGTTCCGTAGTCGGACCTTGATTGTATTCTGGATGGTGTAATGCTATATTTGTGTATTGCGTGAAGTGGTGATTGTAAGCCAACTATTTATCCCTTCCTTATTCAGTACATGGGAAGTGTAAAGATTACCCCTCTTGCGACATGACTACTATGCGGTTATGCCTCTAAGTCATGCTCCGACACGTGGGAGATATAGCCGCATCGTGGGTGTTACAATCAGCTTCCACGTGTTGAGCGAATACAAGAGGTCAGGGTATTTCTACATATACCACCCTGACCGTACCAGAAAGGTGCCTATTTAAAGAGAATAGATCTCAGATCCCCTCCAAATCCCACAGAAGAAACCATCAGAGCTTGCTGAGCAGAACCACCCCAACATGGCTAGCGCTCCCAGCTCTTCCTCCCGTCCCCACAACTCCGAAAAGGGGGATTGGGAGAGATGTTCAGTTTCTCACAGTCAGCTGGGGAAGCTGCAAACACAGGGCTTTCTTCCCCCCACGGATTTGGGACCCGTACGAGCAGGGATGCCATCCTTCAATGGCGGGGCTCAAGTGGAGAACTTCTCCAATCCGTCCAGGGGAGAACGAGTATGCTTCGTCCCCTTCTTGTTAAGAGGTGTCGGATTTCCGATCCATCCCTTCCTCCGAGGTCTACTGGAGTATTACCGCCTCAAACTGCACAGTCTCACTCCCGCCTCTATCCTACATATTGCGGGTTATGTCGCTCTATGCGAGCTGTTCCTGGGCTGCAAGGCCCATTTTGATTTATGGAGAAGACTGTTCTGCCTCATCCCTCGTAATCAAGGAGGGTCAATTTTTGAAGTGGGAGGAGCCGAAGTGTGGCACATCGCCGGGACCAGATACCTGTCCGGCATGCCGAAGAAAGCTTCCAAAGAGTGGCCTTCCGAATGGTTCTATATCGACGATGTCGCTCTTCCTGACCCCGTCCGTATGGGCCTCCTCGAGTTTTCAAGTGCTCCGTTGAAGAAACGCCATAGCTGGCATCCTCGGAGCCTCGAGGAAGAGGATAGTGCAGAGATCAGCCTGCTGCTGGGCAAGATTAAGATGCTTGCCCAGTCCGGATTGTCAATATTCGAGGTAATGTCGATCTCCATAGCGTGGGGGGTCCAACCACTCTAATATAGAGGGCTACCCATGTGGCATTATAACAGGGAAAACAACGCCTCACGCTATGGTCGGAAGGGCCCAAAGACCCCCGTCGCTCTGGCCAAAATATTGGCCGAACTATATAAAGGGGAGAAGGAGGAGTTCACCCGTCTCCAATATCGAGACAAATTTTCCGTGTATAATCCTCCGAGATGGGTAAGCTCTAACTCCACTATTTTACTCATGTCCCTGAATCATTCTTGACAAGCAGTATCTTATCCGCTTATAACAGGAATGGCGAAAGGCTGCTGAGGGGATCCATGACCTCGCCCCTCAGCCGGAGAATCGCAACCGGGATCTTGACCCCGGATATGAAGAAGATCTGGACATATTTGTGGAGCTCGAGGATGGAATATTCTATCAGACGAGCTATGACGGTACATATGTACCCATCATCGCCGATTACCCCGGTCTCCTTCCCGCTTTGCATGCAAGTAATTTAAAAGGCACTTTCTTTGAAAGAGCTCCCTTTCTTATGCCTCACTCACCACACTATTCTGTGTTCCAAAGGGGAGGCGCTCAGCGCCACAACATGCACCAGAAGCATCCTCGAGGAGAGCAGCGCCCACGCCTAGCACATCTTCCAAGAGGAAGGCAACTGATAACATGGCAGAACCCTCATTAAAGAGGTAAGGCTTTTCTTTTCAAGAATACCCTTTCTGATTGTCACATCAAATTGTAATGCCATTCACCGCATTCTATCAGGAAAAGTATCTAACAGACTGTGTCTGGGGATCCGGCCGGACGTGCATCCACCAGTCAGGCTCCAGACCCTGCCCAAAGGACGGGGGCTGACACGGGAGTGGCACCGAACTGTCCTTCCACAGAAGATTCGGACGACATGTCTGTCATGAATTCTGAAGTGGAGAGCACTATGAATCATCATCATCGAAGGGCCGTTCTTCGTAATCCTGGTTTTTCAAAAGAGGCATTTGATGCCTTCAATTTGGCCGATGCATACATCCGAGCTGCTCGGGATGGTCTTGTCCGAGCCACAAACCAGCATCTGAAAGATATGGGGGTAAGCGTAGATTTGATAATCATACACCAGTAGCCCCCGAGACTTAAAGTAGTTGATACAACTGATTTAAGGATCAATGTATAACCAGGTGCTTATGGAGAAGAACAGTCTGTTATCTCAGGAGCTAGAAAAGTGTCGGACTCAGCTAGCTGCTGCCAATGCCGAACTGGAGAAATCCAAGAAGGCATCTCCTGGTAATGTTTCCCTCCATCGAGAAAACATAATGGTATACCAACAATGCTAGCACAAATGCTTACCTCTTAATAGGATCATTAGGTCAAGTGCAAGAAAATCTGGAAGCCGCTCAAAGGGGAGAACGAGGAGCCAAAAAACTGTTAGCCGCGGGCGAGCGTGCGCTAGCAAAGGTCGTCGTGGAGAAAAACAAGCTTCGGGATTCAAATACCCAACTGGGCGAGGAACTGAAAGACGTACGGGCCCAGCCGGCGGACTATGTAAAAGAGAATAAAAGGCTGTGAGGCGGCATATTTAGTATGTCATCGAATTTACCTTCAAATAATTCAGAGGTAGAAAAACTGATATAGTTATGTCTGCAGGTATGCTGACTGGCCATCCCGTAGAGGAGATGTCCGGATCTTCGAGCGATCTGCTACAAGAGATGTCGCAGGTGCACAAGCAAGCTCGGTAGGCGATGCGAAGTGTTGCCAAGGCCCTATGGCCATCCGCCTCCCCTCCGGGAAAGATGGAGGAGCTGATACAACTATTCAAGGGAGCGCGGTGGCGCTTTCGACTGTGGAAGATATCGGCCTTTCAGGAAGGTGCACGGGAAGCCTGGGCCATGCTGAAAACACGGTATACCAAGCTTGATCCGAATCATATGGCTCGGGTCGGACCTCGAGGGTCAGATGGAAAAGAAGTTCCCATTAATTTAGTATATGACCAAGTAGAAGTAGCCGCCAAGTATTCCCAGCAGGATTGTATATTAGACCTCCTGCTGGACGGCATAGAGGAGGAAGTTTTTGAGTCCTAGTGACTATGTACTTTCCTTGTCATATGTGACTCTAGTGGAATTATAAAAACAATTTTCATGGCAGACCTTTTCGCTCCGACCTCTGGACCCGAAGGTGCGGAGTTTTTCCGAATACCTTAGCGGTAAAATGGACCATGGTATGCGTGGGAACCAAGCGTAGGGGGCATAGTTGCTTGAACAGACAATGTGTATCCGGCTAGTCATGTTATATTACATTATGATTGTAAGAAACATCTTCCAGAGAGAATAGTTCCGTTAGGGGTTCCTTTCCCTGGGTGTGCGTGCATTAAAATGCATGTCCGAACCGTGATTGATAACAGTACAGTATATGTAGTCATCTGGGGGTTCATAATGGAAGGAATATACAACATCTTTAGTCCGCCAACCAAATATTCCCTTAAGAAGGCTAGCTTTCGGCTTCACCCAATCTAAGGTACACATCTGGATGACCCGACAGTAACAATCGAAGAGGTGCTCCCCTTATGCCCTAGCCGAACTCATGGGAATGTAGGGCATAAGCACAGGAGCCAGGCAACCCAGCTTGGCCAAAACTTAAGTCACATCGATGCATATAACGGCAAAGAAAAGGTACATATGAGAAAAAACACACATGTGATGAGCTTGATGCTCGGAAAATAAGCTTCTGTCCGGGAAGCCCCCAGGTATAGTGGACGTACATTCTCTAGGATGTGTACATCACAGGTGCACGGTTTAGCCGTGTGAAAGAGTTTAAGTTCTAGGAAAAAAACGAAAAGAGAGGAAAAAAATAAAGGAGGCAACAGGGAGAAGGAGAAAAACACATAGTTCGGCACTAGGCATAGAATCTTTGGAGTCTGGCCGCGTTCCAGGGGTTCGGCTCTAGGCGATTGTCAGATGCAGCACGCAGGCGGTACGCTCCTCCCGTGAGAACCTCGTCAATTATGAAGGGACCCTCCCACTTGGGCTTGAGTTTGTCTTTTTTCTTCTCCGGCAAGCGTAGGACGAGTTCGCCGACATTATAAGTCTTGGCCCGTACTTCTCTACTTTGGTACCGTGGGCCTGATAAAATGTGGAACGGGCTTTTGCAACATCGGGCTCCTCCTCCAGGGTATCTAGGTTGTCCTGCCAATCAAGCTTGGCCTCTCTCTCTTCGTACATGCGCACTCGAGGTGAGTCATGGATAATATCACAGGGCAACACAGCTTCCGCGCCGTACACCATGAAAAAAGGTGTATCCAGTAGTGCAGTTGGGTGTGGTCCGCAGCCCCCAGAGTACGGAGTCAAGCTCCTCAAACTAGTGCTTGTCTGATTCTTTCAAAGACCGCACTAGCCTAGGTTTGATGCCGCTCATAATAAGACCATTAGCCCGTTCGACTTGACTATTTGTTTGCGGGTGATAGACAGAGGCATAATCGAGCTTAATGCCCAGGTTAGCACACCAAGTTTTCACCTCATCAGTTGTGAAATCGGAGCCGTTATCGGTGATGATGCTGTGTGGAACACCATAATGGTGCACCATGCCGGATATGAAGTCTATTACTGGCCCCGCCTCAGCCGTTTTGACCGGTTTGGCCTCTATCCACTTAGTGAAAATATCCACCATGACCAGTAGATACTTTTTCTTATGGCTTCCTCCTTTAAGGGGTCCGACCATATAGAGCCCCCAGACCACAAAAGGCCAAGTGATGGGGATCATTTGTAGAGCGGTGGGGGCATGTGGCTTTGGTTGGCGAATAGCTGGCATCCAATGGAACGTTGGACAAGGTCCTGTGCATCTACTCGGGCCGTCGGCCAATAAAACCTATACGGAAGGCCTTACTAACAAGGGCCCAAGCTGCAGCGTGGTGACCGCCGAGTCCAGCGTGAATTTCAGCCAAGAGCTGCCGCCCCTCTTCCTTGGAGATGCATCTTTGAAGAACTCCGGTAGCGCTTTTCTTGTAGAGCTCTCCTTCATGAACCTTGTAGGCCTTAGAGCGTCGAACAATGCGGCGAGCCTCATTCTGGTCCTCCGGGAGTTCCTTCCTATTAAGGTAGGCCAAGAAGGGTTTGGTCCATGGGGCAATGACTGCCATGATTAGATAGGTCGATGGTGTTATTTCTGTGGCTGAGCCCCCGATGATATCGTTGAGTTCGGAGGCTGGGGTTGTGTTCGGATCCGGACTGGTGTTACCTCTCTCCCCTTGCTACACCACGGACGGCTTAAAGAGCCTTTCCAGAAAGATATTAGGTGGGACGGGGTCACGCTTGGCGCTAATGCGAGCGAGGACGCCCGCCGCTTGATTGCTTTCTCGAGCCACGTGATGAAACTCAAGCCCCTCGAATCAAGCCGACATTTTTAATATGGCATTGCGGTAAGCCACCATATTCGGATCTTTGGCATCAAAATCTCCATTTATTTGAGATATTGCAAGGTTTGAGTCCCCGCGCACTTCCAGGCATTGTATGCCCATAGAGACAGCCATCGAGAGACCAAGTAATAGGGCCTCGTATTCGGCTGCGTTGTTGGAGTCCGTGTATAATATTTGCAGTACATACTGGACTACGTCTCCAGTGGGGGACGTTAAAACGACGCCCGCTCCTAGTCCTGCCAGCATTTTGGAACCATCGAAATACATAAGCCAGTTGGAATATGTGTCGTACTCTTTAGGGAGTTCGGCCTTTGTCCATTCGGCGATGAAGTCCGCCAGCACTTGGGATTTTATGGCTCGGCGTGGTTTGTATGTTATGTCAAATGGAAGGAGCTCAATGGCCCATTTGGCTATCCGGCCCGTAGCATCGCGGTTGTTTATTATATCATTGAGTGGTACTTCGGAAGCCACCATGTTAGAACACTCTTGGAAGTAGTGTCGTAGCTTCCGGGATGCCATGAAGACCGCGTATGCTATCTTTTGATAATGAGGGTACCGGGATTTGCATGGTGTGAGGATGGTGTATACGTAATACACCAGCTTCTGAAGTGGGAATTTGTGTCCGTCCTGCTCTCGTTCCACGACGAGCACGGCGCTCACCACCTGGTGTGTTGCCGATATGTATAATAACATGGGTTCACCGACGTTTGGTGCGGCCAGGATTGGGTTGCTCGCCAGAAGGGTTTTTATTTCTTCCAGTCCGGCTGTTGCCGCATCCGTCCACTCGAAGTGATCGGTGCACCGGAGGAGGCGATACAATGGCAATGCTTTTTCCCCCAATCTGGAGATAATACGGCTTAACGCTGCCACGCACCCAGCGAGTTTTTAGACCTGTTTAAGGTCCGTTCGTGTGGCTAATTGCGACAAGGCTCAGATTTTGGTTGGATTTGCTTCAATTCCTCTATTGGAAACGATGAAGCCCAGCAACTTTCCAGCAGGAACGCCGAAAACACACTTTTCCGGATTGAGCACGGAGGTTGTTGAAAGTAAGACGTAAATCGTCTATTAGTGAGTCGATGTGCCTAGTTTTAATGACGACGTCGTCCACATATGCTTCAACTGTCTTGCCGATCTGTTTCTCCGGGCATGTTTGAATCATGCGTTGGTAGGTGGCCCATGCGTTCTTGAGCCCGAAGGGCATGGTGTTGAAGCAAAATGGCCCATATGGGGTAATGAATGCCGTTGTGGCTTGATCGGACTCCTTCATTTTGATTTGATGTTATTTGGAATATGCGTCGAGGAAGCATAACAAATCGTGTCCTGCGGTGGCATCGATAATCTGGTCGATGCGGGGGAGGGGGAAGGGATCCTTAAGGCAGGCCCTATTGAGGTCTTTGAAATCGACGCACATGCGCCAGGATTTATCCTTCTTTGGCACCATCACCAAGTTTGCTAGCCAGTCCGGGTGTTTTATTTCTCTAATGAATCCGGCCTCGATTAGCTTGGCTAGCTCCTCCCCAATCGCTTGACGTTTGGGTTCAAAAAAACACTGCAGTGTTTGTTTGACCGGTTTAAATCCCTTCAATATGTTGAGGCTCTGTTCGGCCAATCTGCGTGGGATTCCTGGCCTATCAGAAGGGTGCCAGGAAAATATATCCCAGTTTTCACGCAGAAATTCTCGTAGCGGGGTGTTGACCGTTGGGTCCAGTTGTGCCCCAATAGATGCTGTCTTCTTGGTGTCCGTTGGATGGACTTGGAATTTGACTATTTCTTCTGCTGGTTTGAAGGAGGTGGATTTGCGTCATTTGTCCAAGATTACGCCGTCCTTATCCACCGTGGAGCATAATGCGGTTAATTCTACGGCCGCGAGGGCTTCATATAATGCCTCGAGGGCCAGCGATGCGGTTTTGTTTTCGGCTCAGAGTGCTATGTCCGGATCACTAGCGAGAGTGATTATGCCCCCTGTTCAAGAATTCATCCGATTAACCAGTTAACTTGTCGATTAATCCCTACTCATATGGTCCCTGAGTAGCCGATTACCCGATAAATCGTCCGATTAATTGATTAAATGGCCGATTAACTTGCCAATTAGCCTAGCCGACTGAGCAGCTACCAGTTAACGATTTCCTCAATAATTATTATGCCATTGGGCCCTAGCATCTTGAGCTTCATATACCCATAGTGGGGTATAGCCTGGAAGCGTGTAAATGCGTCCCGCCCCAATAGGGCGTGATATGCACTGTTGAAAGGGGCCACTTGGAATGTTAGTTCTTCGGTACTATAGTTCTCCGGTGTGCCAAACACCATGTCGAGTGTGATTTTCCCCGCGCATCGCGCCTCCCGACTGGGAATAATTCCCCGGAAGGTCGTGCTACTTTGCTTGAAGCGGCTCCTGTCTATTTCCATTTTACTGAGTGTATCCTCGTAGATGAGATTTAGTCCGTTGCCGCCGTCCATGGGAACCTTGGTGAGTCGGAAGCCGTCCACGATTGGACTGAGGACCTAGGCGGCTGGTGCCCGAATTGTCCTAAATTTTGGTTCATCCTTGGCATTGAAAGTTATGGCCGTGTCGTTCCAAGGGTTTGTTGCTGCGATTTCGCAGACTTCGGCAAAGTCGCGGAGTGCTCTTTTATGCTTATTGTTTGAAGTGAAGTACTCGAAGACCGTCAGTACTCTGGGGTCATCGTCTTTTGAAGTATATTGCTTTGGGTTATTTCTAGTGAGGATATCCTCACCGCTCTTGGCCACCTGCCGAAGTATCCAACATGCTCTAAGGCTGTGAGTTGATATTGTATCCGGTGTTGTATGTATCTTGCATGGTCCGTCGAGCCATCCCTCCAGGATGGTTCCATGTTCCATAATGGGCTTATATTTCTTTGTTATTGGGCCGGGCGTGCCACTAGGGTGCCTCCTTTTCACCTGAACGAGGGGTTGGGTGGGAATCGGAGGTTCCTAGCGGGCTGCCTGAGTTTTCCAGGCACTTTCCATTGCGCAGTACTTGTATACTATGGTTGCCAAGTCTGCGAATCGTGTTATGTGACGACGGTTGATGGTGTTGAGGATTCCTACATCCGTGCAATTCCTGCGGAACATTGTGATCGTGTCTTCGTCGTGGCAATCTTCAATCTTATCATTGACAAGGAGGAATCTAGCCCATAAATGGTGGGCCGTTTCCTTATACTGCTTCCTTATGCCCTTGAGAGCTCTTATGTCTGGGTGGGTCGGTGGATTGAAGTCCGAACCCTGACCCAAATTAGGATCCGGAGTTTGAAGAAACTCCAGATTTAGTAGTTCGGGCTCCGGGTTGTCAACTGATTTTTTGGGCTTATCGTCTGATTCTATGTTCGGAGGACATGACCTGTCTTTCTGCAGATAGGTGTCCATCTCTTCAAGTTTGGAGATTCGAACGTAGTTTGTCCTTAATATAGAGGAAGAGTTGTCGTCTTGCTCCTCTACTACCGCTACTTGATGGGTGATCAGCGGAGTTTTAATTTCTCTCTAGTCGGGTTTAAGCCCAATCCTATCATAGTCCGTGGCAACCCCCAGGGCAGCGATGCGATCTAGGAGCTCGTTTAAAGACAACAGCTTCGCCGGATCCATCTGCTTGGAGTACTTAGAGTCAACCTGAAGAGGATTTTTGATGACCCGAGAAGTCATCGTCGACTTAATGGCCGAACGGGAGGGTTTGGCTGGGGCCGGTGCTCCTTCGGAGGTGACGTTGTCCTTGAGAACAAGGCGAGCCATCGATCCTATCTTTTGACGACACAGTGGAACTCTCAATGAAAGCACCAATGTCGGTGTCAAAACCGGCGAATCTCGGGTAGGGGATCCCGAACTGTGCGTCTAGGATTGATGGTAACAGGAGACGAGGGACACAATGTTTACCCAGGTTCGGGCCATCTCTATGGAGGTAATGCCCTACTTCCTGCTTGATTGATCTTGATGAATATGAGTATTACAAAAGTTGATCTACCATGAGATCGTAATGACTAAACCCTAAAAGTCTAGTCTGGCTATGATTATTCGGGGGTATCTACGGACCTAGCCCTCTGATTTATATAGACACGGGAGGGATCTAGGGTTACACAAGGTTGGTTACAGAGAAAGGAATATTCATATTTGGTCGCCAAGCTTGCCTTCCACGCCAATGAGAGTCCCATCCGGACACGAGCAGAGTCTTCGGTCTTCATATCTTCACTGCCTATCAGTCCAGCCCATATCCAATAGGCCGGATGCCCGAGGACCCCTTAGTCCAGGACTCCCTCAATGGATGTTAGTTAGGGTAAAGCTATTTTCAAAACTACTACTAATTTCCAAAACTATCTATACTTCTTTTCCCTTCTGAGTTTTTCGAATACTAGGATATATTTTCCTTATTGATCTCTTCCCCTTCATTTTTTTTGCAAATGGTCGCCAGTACCCTTATGCCCTTGACCACTGGATTCCTTGTAATCCTTGTGGATAACCTAGAAGGAAGATGCCACTTGCCAGACATTCGCCCACATCTTCTGAACACAAGTTTGGCTACACCACGACAAGACAGAAGGCACCTTCTCGAGGAATGAGGTAACCAAGACTCCAAAAATGGTGACACCCTCGACACTACCAAGATGATGCAACCTTGGCCCATGATGATAAGAGCATACGACATGCAAGGTCATGATAAACATCGCTAATAGATCAACCCTGTCCTTGCAATTGTTGTATCAGTAACCACCGGTGGATGAGAACCTCACCATTTGGCCCGCCTCACTATAGTGAGCAGGAAAACGGTTCTCTTCATCCCCCGCTCTTGGAGTCGATGTTGTCATCAACATAACCGACAGGTTGGAACTCTACTATGCTTTGCTAATGTCCTTGCGTAAAGGATTGCTTACGTGGAACCCTTGATGCCTTAGAAGGAAAAAGGGATCATCATGATTAAGAAGACAATAGAAGACCGAGTCAATGCCAGCTACGAGGAACCACCTTCACCCCATCAGGTCATCAAGCGAGAGATTGTTGAAGATTCTTCCGGCTCAACCCGAGTCGTTTCATCGAACAACGTAGGGACACCTGAGGAAAACCCAGAAGACTGCACGAGACACGAAGCAAGCATGACTAGTGAGTCCGAGAACCCCTAGGGTAGGATGAGTCGTGTACCCCCTATGCGCAGTCGAGTCCGTATGATGGTTCGAATAGAACCATGATTGTGTGTTGCTTGTTTTTATTTGTTTGTGTTTTGATATCAGTCACCCTTTTGCCCTAGGCAACAAGTACATGACTATATCACCTTCCTTATCTTAATGCTTGTGTTTGGCCCTTTTGGCACCTGTTTGTTTGCACATGCACTATAGAACCCCCTTTTAGGCATTCCCCTCCTTTATGCTACTTTTCTCTCTCATCTCTCCCATCAACTGAAGACCAGCAAGACAAGATGCACCAAGGATTCCACCTCGGCAACCAACTAGCACTGAAGACTTTTGCTATAGCCTCCTCGGCCAAGTGCAACCCCGTAGACTTACTTTTACCCCTCAAGGCTAGAAAACCCTTCCCTAGATTAACCTAGACTCACCATTTAAGATTTAGTAACCTTTTCACTTGGTTCATTGTGGAGCTAGTTGACATAGTGAGCAACCACAATATCATCCTAAGATAGCACCAGAACTGATGATGGCATAGGGAATATCATTTTAAGGGTACATGATCAGTAGGACTAATGAATTGGTGAGGCTGTACTAGTCACCTTGAGGAATATCAGGGAGTCTTTGGCGGATTATGAGGATTTCATGTTGGTGGATGAACTTGGTGGGATCGTGTTAATAAAGTAGCATAACCTTTAGCACCCTGGAGTAAACTGGATTTAGTAGGACTAGTATGATCGCAAGCTGAAATTCTTGAAAGTATAAGGATTTGACTTAGCTAGGGGATATTGATAGGAGATGGTTGACATTATGATAATGACTTGGGGGAAACATGTAGGAATTCTTGTAGGACATCAAATTTGGAATAAATAGGTGATCCTAGTGGAGTTTGGATGTTGAGTAAGTCTACATGGTTTGGAGTAAATTGGACTTAGATTGATGATCTCGATCATGATACCATGTTTCTCGGTGGACGATGAACTAGGATATTGAATTAATTGTCGGAGTTGACTTAGGGAATCTATATAAGCTTGACGTTGGAAGATTACTTGACCCTGATAGTGGAAATTGGTGGGGTAACTATAGAAAGGATAGCCTTTCAAGTATTTGGGGATTATAGGGACTTTAACTGTTGACTGTTTTGGACTTTGCTTGATTGGATTTTTGTTTGTTGTCTACAAGTGCTCTAAAAATCAAATAAATCCTCGAACTCCTATACTTCATCTCCTTGATCCAAAACTTTTCCCAATGATCATGCCATGTGTATAGGACAGAATAGAATTTTATTACAAAAATAATTTGGCCAAATAGTATTTTCTAAATTAGGTTTTCCAAAACCCCCTGAATTGAGACTTGAACTACAAGTACTTAATGAATGGTGTGAAAAATCTTTCAAAAATTATATTTGACTCCTATTAGATATAGGACTCCCATAAACCATAAAAAATAATTTTAAAATTTATTTTTCTATTTTATTTAAAGGCTTTTTATTAAGGACGGAAATGATCTGTAATAGGTTAAAATTATTTTAATGTTTCAAAAATATTTGAGAAATTTAGGGAAGCTTAGTGGACATATATTGTCCATATATAAGTGTTTCAAGACATGGTGATGTTCAAATTATTGGTCAAATACCTCAAAAACTATTTCTGGATATTTCAAGCTTTTGAAATATTTACAGAGGAAATATTCTCCATTAAATCCTAGAAAATTCTATCATGTCTAAGATGACCTACTTGAGGATCCTACATAGTCTCATGTCATGGGGAACAATGTAGGACCACCAAACCCTCTCAAAACTATTTATGTCCTTTTCCAAATTTGAACAACTTTACACTACCAAACATGTCCAAATGATCTCAAAATTTGTACACATGCTCAGATGGTCTAATAATTCACCTAGGCCAAGTGACACAAGTTGGAGAATAGCATAACTTGATCAAAGTGCCTCTAAACCCTTTCTATCCAGAACCAAATTTGAGCAACTCCACATTGCCAACTATCTCCTTTTGATCTCAATTTTTGTGGACATGTTCATACCTCAAATGATGACACTACACCAAGTGGTGCATCAAGGAGAATAGATTTGCATGACTAAGTCTTGGAAAGTCCATTTCTGTTGATTTCTAGGGTTTGCCAAAGTTACATTGGCAACTTTCTTCAAATGGGCTCAAACCTGGTGATCATCCTCAATTATATATGTCATTTGATCGTGTTGATTCTCATGTCAAGTGGAATCCATTTGCCCTTCCACTAATCTCCATGAGCTGAACTTTTTCCCATAGCCTCATCTGCTCCTCCTCTACCTCCTGCATGCTTTTCTGCCCAAGGCGCAATGATTAAGGGGGGCAGAGACCCATTTTTCCTCGCTGGACCGCCACTTTCCCCTCCCTTTCTCATCTCTCTCACTCTTGGAAACTTCCAGAGCATCCAAAGCCTCCCTCCCTCTTGCTTATTCTTCATGCAGATGCCAGACACAAGAGGAAGTGCGGGTGCGCGCGAAAAGCCACAGACGCCGGCCATTTGCGTGCTCTCAACTGCGAGGTAGAGCAGGCGACCATTGACGCCGTGTTCCCCGACCACCTCGGGCCTCCCCCGCACGCTAGTCGAGGCCCTAGACGTCCGCAAAATGACAATCGTGTAGGCCCCCTCTTCTCTCCCTCTCTCTCACCTCCAGCCGCTCGGCTCGGCCTATGCGTGCGCGAGCCCGTGGCTCCACTCGGAGCTCGTCCCGCTCTCTCTCCCTTCCCTACACCCAACACCACCCTCACGAGTGCTCCAAAAGACCCTGAGCCTCCTCCTGTGACAACCCCGACCATTTCCGCGGGCGCCCATAGGCCGCATCCATGGTAAGCCGTGGCCTCGCCATATAGGGCAGCCCCAGGCCTCCCTCTGGAGCCCCTTTGCTCTCTCTCTCTCCTTCCCAGCGACCCCCAGACCAACCCACACCCTTCCTCGTGCCCTCCATAGCACTCCATGGCCGGAGAGCCATCGCCGGCCTCGGGCTAAATTCGTGCCACCCGAGCCCCCCTCCTTGCCTCATCGTTCCATGATATCACCACGACCATCGTGGAACTATCCCATGCTACTTCCCCTCCTTCCTGTGGCCAAGACGTCAAGCTCCATCTCCACCACCGGCCTCGCCCGCCATGGCCGATGGAGTGCCTGCATCCGACCACCCCTACAGTCGCGGCACACCTTGGCGGATGCGGTGTTGTCTCCAGCACCCATCAGTGTGCTGGGCATCGCCGAAGATGGCCGGTGCCACCGGGGAGAGCGTCGGCACCGTCCGGCCTCGCCTCCTCTGTCTCCCGATGCGATCACGTGGGAGTTTTGGCGATGAACCCGACTGGTGGGCCCCGCATGTCGGTGACCCTGAGGGCCTGGCCCGCGAGTCAAGTGGACACGGCTTCTTCAGAAGCTGTCTCCCCACAGCCAAAGCGTACTCTATGCGGGCGTCTTCGACGTCACCTCTCCCCACCCGCCCGGCTGAGCCACTGGGTTGGCCCACTTCTATCTTTCGCGCGGTGCGCTGGATAAGGGTAAAGCCCTTTGCCATTTCCTTTTTCTTTTCCTGATAGCTGGTAAAATCTCTAGAGAATTCAAATGGACTCCAAATTTGATGATTCAAATTTCTAGTACCTCATAAAATCATGTTCTATCTCATGGTGCAATTTCCACATGTTTCCAAGAACTTTTTCTTCACACATATTTAATAAAACCCCATTTTTCATTCCTGTGATGAAATATAGAAAATCACATAGAGCTCAAATTTGATCTAAATGCCACGATTCAAATTTGCAAATACATCTAAGTTAATAACTTAGGTTATGAACATTTTTCTTAATACTTTTTGTGCCCCACAAAATAATGATCCATTTCTTCATGTTTGTCAACTTTGCAAATCCATAGAATATTCATTTTAACTCCCAATCCAGTGAAACCAAATACTAGATGCTTCTAAAATCATCCTTTCTTAAATGGGTGCCTCTGCTCATTTTTCAGAAATATATTTCTGTACACTTCTTGCAAATCCATAAATCCATTAATTCCATCATATTGAAATGCTCAAAAATATCTACTGGTCCAATCTCAATGAAATCACTTTGGTCATTTTTCATATAACCAGAGAAGTCCTAGAAAAGTCAACTTCATATTTTAGAGCACTTTTATTTTTTGCTTTTTTGTGTTGCTTATTGTGTTTGTTTCCGACGTTAGTTGACGAAGTAGACAGAGTACCTGGAAATGGACCTAGAGAGATGAAGACTTTGCTAAGCCAGGCAAGCAGCCCATCGACCATGTTTCTGAAAGCCTTTTTATGCATGTCATATAGCACTTCGTTATTGTTGCATCAGAATCATGATGACATGGTAACCACTTTGGTGGGCTGCCCTCGTTACTTCCTTGTTGATACTTGCATTGTGCATGACCCTACCTTCCTTTGAGGGTTATGCTGGTGGGAGTAGATAGGATGCTAAAGTAGTTGCTATGCAAGTGGGACAGGGTATATGCATGGTGATGGGGACAAAAGTATTCTCAAAGACTTTTTGAAAACCCCGTCAGGTGCCACTAATACCCGAGGGAGATGCTGAGCTAGGTAACCACTTGATAAAGAAGTGGTGTACCGAGGCAAGTGAGTGTGTTGTTTTCGAAAATGGATTGGTTTAAGTTGCGACTGTTACTCCAACCTTACATGCGCAACCACTCTACCCTTATATGTTAAAGGGCATTACTGATTACCTAGTTCGTGCTAACATGGATGCCTGCATTACTAGTGACGGAAGTGGCGTGGTCACTCTCGGGACGGGGTCGTGCCAGGTAGGGCAGCCATGACTGTTTTCACAGGGCACCGGACACACCATTGGTACCCGTGCTTGTGGTATGTGATGAATATGGGAGCGTGGCTCCACAAAAAGAATTTATTGTGTGACAATGTTTGGCACGGGGGCAGCTACCAATCGAGTGGACTCATTCTTAGTCACGGCTAGGGAAAGGTAGTGATTGGGTGCTTACCCCGGGTACATGAGGTACTGCGGGTCGTGGATGACACGGAAGTTCCCCGGATCTTGTGGGTAAAGTGTGCAACCTCTGCAGAGTGTAAAACTATTCGAATAGTTGTGTTCACGGTCAAGGACAGTTGGGTAACCGCTCTTGGGCTACGTCCATGATACGTCTCCAATGTATCTATAATTTTTGATTGTTCCATGCTATATTATCTACTATTTTGGACATTATTTGGGTTTATTATCCACTTTTATATTATTTTGGGACTAACCTATTAACCGGAGGCCCAGCCCAGAATTGCTATTTTTTGCCTGTTTTAGGGTTTCGAAGAAAAGGAATATCAAACGGAGTCCAAACGGAATGAAACCTTCGGGAACGTGATTTTCTCAACGAACAAGACCCGGGAGACTTGGACCCTACGTCAAGAAAAGAAACAGGAGGCCACGAGGTAGGGGGGCGTGCCTACCCCCCAGGCGCGCCCTCCATCCTCGTGGGCCCCCCTGTTGCTCCACCGACGTACTCCTTCCTCCTATATATACCTACGTACCCCCAAACGATCAGAGACGGAGCCAAAACCCTAATTCCACCGCCGTAACTTTCTGTATCCACGAGATCCCATCTTGGGGCCTGTTCCGGAGCTCCGCCGGAGGGGGCATCGATCACGGAGGGCTTCTACATCAACACCATAGCCCCTCCGATGAAGTGTGAGTAGTTTACCTCAGACCTACGGGTCCATAGTTAGTAGCTAGATGGCTTCTTCTCTCTTTTTGGATCTCAGTACAATGTTCTCTCCCTCTCTTGTGGAGATCTATTCGATGTAATCTTCTTTTTGCAGTGTGTTTGTTGAGACCGATGAATTTTGGGTTTATGATCAAGTCTATCTATGAATAATATTTGAATCTTCTCTGAATTCTTGTATGTATGATTGGTTATCTTTACAAGTCTCTTCGAATTATAAGTTTGGTTTTGGCCTACTAGATTGATCTTTCTTGCAATGGGAGAAGTGCTTCGCTTTGGGTTCAATCTTGCGGTGTCCTTTCCCAGCGACAGTAGGGGCAGCAAGGCACGTATTGTATTGTTGCCATCGAGGGTAACAATATGGGGTTTTCTTCATATTGCATGAGTCTATCCCTCTACATCATGTCATCTTGCTTAAGGCGTTACTCTGTTTTAACTTAATACTCTAGATGCATGCTGGATAGAGGTCGATGAGTGGAGTAATAGTAGTAGATCATACCTAGATATTCTCATAACTATGCTCAATTTTGTCAATTGCTCAACAGTAATTTGTTCACACACCGTAGAATAATTATGCTCTCGAGAGAAGCCACTAGTGAAACCTATGGTCCCTGGGTCTATCTTTATCATATTAATCTCCTACTACCTAGTTATTTCCTTTGCTATTTACTTTGCATTTATTTTACTTTGCATCTTTATCATAAAAATACCAAAAATATTATCTTATCATATCTATCAGATCTCACTCTCGTAAGTGGCCTTATAGGGATTGACAACCCCTATTTGCATTGGTTGCGAGGATTTATTTGTTTTGTGCAGGTACGAGGGACTCGAGCATAGCCTCCTACTGGATTGATACCTTGGTTCTCAAAAACTGAGGGAAATACTTATGCTACTTTGCTGCGTCATCCCTTCCTCTTCGGGGAAAACCAGCGCAATGCTCAAGAGGTAGCAAGAAGGATTTCTGGTGCCGTTGCCGGGGAGGTCTACGCAAAAGTCAACATACCAAGTACCCATCACATACCCTTATCTCCCGCATTACATTATTTGCCATTTGCCTCTCGTTTTCCTCTCCCCCACTTCACCCTTGTCATTTTATTCGCCCTCTCTCTCTCTATCCTCCCTCTCTTTCTCTATTTGCCTCTTTTTGCCCACTTGCTTTTTGTTTGCTTGTGTGTTAGTTTGCTTGCTTGTCGCGATGGCTCAAGATAATACTAAATTGTGTGACTTCACCAATACCAACAACAATGATTTTATTAGCACTCCGATTTCTCCTCTTACCGATGCTGAATCTTGTGAAATTAATACTGCTTTGCTGAATCTTGTCATGAAAGATCCGTTTTCCAGCCTTCCTAGTGAAGATGCCGCTACCCATCAAAATAGCTTCGTTGATTTGTGTGACATGCAAAATAAGAAAGAGGTGGATAATGATATTGTTAAATTGAAGCTATTTCCTTTTTTGCTTAGAGATCGTGCTAAAGCTTGGTTTTCGTCTTTGCCTAAAAATAGTATTGATTCATGGAATAAGTGCAAAGATGCTTTTATCTCTAAGTATTTTCCTCCCGCTAAGATCATCTTTCTTAGAAACGATATTATGAACTTTAAGCAACTTGATCATGAACATGTTGCACAAGCTTGCGAGAGAATGAAATTAATGATACGTAATTGCCCTACTCATGGTTTAAATTTGTGGATGATTGTTCAAATTTTTCATGCTGGATTGAATTTTGCTTCTATAAATCTTTTAGATTCGGCCGCGGGAAGCACTTTTATGGAAATCACTTTAGGAGAAGCTACTAAACTCCTATATAATATTATTGTTAATTATTCTCAGTGGCATACTGAAAGATCTACTAATAAAAAGGTGCATGCGATAGAAGAAATTAATGTTTTGAGTGGAAAGATGGATGAACTTATGAAATTATTTGCTAATAAGAGTGTTTCTTCTGATCCTAATGATATTCCCTTGTCTACTTTGATTGGGAATAACAATGAATCTATGGATGTGAATTTTGTTGGTAGGAACAATTTTGGTAACAACACATATAGATGAAATTTCAATCCTAGGCCTTATCCTAGTAATCCCTCTAATAATTATGGTAATTCCTACAACAATTCTTTTGGAAATTATAATAATATGCCCTCTGATTTTGAATCTAATATTAAAGAATTTATTACTTCGCAAAAGAATTTTAATGCTATGATTGAAGAAAAATTGCTTAAGATTGATGATTTGGCTAGGAACGTTGATAGAATTTCTCTTGATGTTGATTCTTTGAAACTTAGATCTATTCCACCTAAGCATGATATCAATGAGTCTCTCAAAGCCATGAGAATTTCCATTGATGAGTGCAAAGAAAGAACCGCTAGGATGCGTGCTAAGAAAGATGCCTTTATAAGAGCGTGTTCTTCTAGTTCCTATGAAAATAAAGATGAAGATATAAAAGTTATTGATGTGTCCCCTATTAAATCTTTGTTTTGCAATATGAATCTTGATAATGATGGGACTGAATATGATCCACCTTTACCTAGAAGGCGTTCTAAGAATTCGGAATTTGTTGATCTTGATGCTAAATTTGATAAAAGTGGGATTAAAGAAATTAAAACCCTAGATGTTGCTAAACCCACTATTATGGATTTCAAGGAATTTAAATATGAAAATTTCTCTTTGATTGATTGTATTTCCTTGTTACAATCCGTGCTAAATTCTCCTCACGCTTATAGTCGAAATAAAGCGTTTACTAAACATATCATTGATGCCTTGATGCAATCTTATGAAGAAAAACTTGATTTGGAAGTTTATATCCCTAGAAAGCTTTATGATGAGTGGGAACCAACTATTAAAATTAAATTAAAGATCATGAATGCTATGCTTTATGTGATTTGGGTGCTAGTGTTTCCACGATTCCAAAGACTTTGTGTGATTTGTTAGGTTTTCGTGATTTTGATGATTGCTCTCTAAACTTGCACCTTGAGGATTACACTATTAAGAAACCTATGGGAATAATTAATGATGTTCTTATTGTTGCAAATAGGAATTATGTGCCAGTATATTTTATTGTTCTTGACATAGATTGCAATCTTTCATGTCCTATTATTCTTGGTAGACCTTTCCTTAGAACGATTGGTGCAATTATTGATATGAAGGAAGGAAATATTAGATTCCAATTTCCATTAAGTAAAGGCATGGAACACTTTCGTAGAAAGAAAATTAAATTACCTTATGAATCTATTATGAGAGCCACTTATGGGTTGCCTACCAAAGATGGCAATACCTAGATCTATTCTTGCTTGATATGCCTAGTTAGGGGCGTTAAACAATAGCGCTTGTTGGGAGGCAACCCAATTTTATTTTTATTCCTTGATTTTTACTCCTGTTTAGTAATAAATAATTTATCTAGCCTCTTTTTTGATTGTGTTTTTTGTGTTTAAATTAGTGTTTGTGCCAAGTAGAACCGTTGGGAAGACTTGGGGAAAGTCTTGTTGAACTTGCTGTAAAAAACAGAAACTTTAGCACTCATGAGAACTGCTTTCATTTTTATTTGGAAAGTGCTATTTAGTTAATTATTTTTGGAGATGATTAATGGATAAATTCCTCACGTCCATCAATTTATTTTAAATTTTTGGGGTTCCAGATCTTGCGCTAGCTACAGATTACTACAGACTATTCTGTTTTTGACAGATTCTGTTTTTCGTGTGTTGTTTGCTTATTTTGATGAATCTATGGCTACTAAAATAGTTTATAAACCATAGAGAAGTTGGAATACAGTAGGTATAACACCAATATAAATAAAGAATGAGTTCATTACAGTACCTTGAAGTGGTCTTTTATTTTCTTTCGCTAACAGAACTCACGAGATTTTCTACTTTAAGTTTTGTGTTGTGAAGTTTTCAAGTTTTGGGTAAAGATTTGATGGATTATGGAACAAGGAGTGGCAAGAGCCTAAGCTTGGGGATGCCCATGGCACCCCCAAGATAATCTAAGGACTCCTAAAAGCCAAAGCTTGGGGATGCCCCGGAAGGCATCCCCTCTTTCGTCTACTTCTATCGGTAACTTTACTTGGAGCTATATTTTTATTCGCCACATGATATGTGTTTTGCTTGGAGCGTCTTGTATGATTTGAGTCTTTGCTTGTTAGTTTACCACAATCATCCTTGCTGTACACACCTTTTGAGAGAGCCATACATGATTTGGAATTTGTTAGAATACTCTATGTGCTTCGCTTATATCTTTTGAGTTATATAATTTTGCTCTAGTGCTTCGCTTATATCTTTTAGAGCACGGTGGTGGATTTTTTTATAGAAACTATTGATCTCTCATGCTTCTCTTAGATTATTTTGAGAGTCTTAATAGCATGGTAATTTGCTTAAAATCCTAATATGCTAGGTATTCAAAGTTAGTAAAATTTCCTTAAGAGTGTTTTGAATACTAAGAGAAGTTTGATGCTTGATGATTGTTTTGAGATATGGAGGTAATAATATCAAACTCGTGCTAGTTGAGTAGTTGTGAAATTGAGAAATACTTGTGTTGAAGTTTGCAAGTCCCATAGCATGCACATATGGTAAACGTTATGCAACAAATTTGAAACATGAGGTGTTATTTGATTGTCTTCCTTATGAGTGGCGATCGGGGACGAGTGATGGTCTTTTCCTACCAATCTATCCCCCTAGGAGCATGCGCGTAGTACCGAGGTTTTTGATGACTTGTAGATATTTGCAATAAGTATGTGAGTTCTTTATGACTAATGTTGAGTCCATGGATTATACGCACTCTCACCCTTCCATCCTTGCTAGCCTCTTCGGTACCGTGCATTGCCCTTTCTCACATTGAGAGTTGGCGCAAACTTTGCCGGTGCATCCAAACCCCGTGATATGATACGCTCTTTCACACATAAACCTCCTTATATATTCCTCAAAACAGCCACCATACCTACCTATTATGGCATTTCCATAGCCATTCCAAGATATATTGCCATGCAACTTTCCATCAGTCTGTTCATCATGACACATTCATTACTGTCATATTGCTTAGCATGATCATGTAGTTGACATAGTATTTGTGGCAAAGCCACCATTCATAATTCTTTCATACATATCACTCTTGGTCCATTGCATATCCCGGTACACCGCCGGAGGCATTCATATAGAGTCATCTTTTGTTCTAGTATCGAGTTGTAATCATTGAGTTGTAAATAAATAGAAGTGTGATGATCATCATTTTCTAGAGCATTGTCCCAAGTGAGGAAAAATAATAATAAAAAAAGAGGCCATAAAAAAGAGAAGGCCCCAAAAAAAGAAAAAAGAAAAAAAGAGAGAAAGGCCATAAAAAAGAGAAGGCCCAAAAAATAATGAGAGAAAAAGAGAGAAGGGACAATGTTACTATCCTTTTCCACACTTGTGCTTCAAAGTAGCACCTTAATCATCATGTTAGAGAGTCTCTTGTCTTGTCACTTTCATATACTAGTGGGAATTTTTCATTATAGAACTTGGCTTGTATATTCCAACAATGGGCCTCCTCAAGTGCCCTAGGTCTTCGTGAGCAAGCAAGTTGGATGCACACCCACTAGTTTCTTTTGTTGAGCTTTCATACATTTATAGCTCTAGTGCATCCGTTGCATGGCAATCCCTACTCCTTGCATTAACATCAATCGGTAGGCATCTCCATAGCCCATTGATTAGCCTCGTTGATGTGAGACATTCTCCTTTTTTGTCTTCTCCACATAACCCCCCTCATTATATTCTATTCCACCCATAGTTCTATGTCCATGGCTCGCTCTCATATATTGCGTGAAAGTTTATAGGTCTGAGATTACTAAAGTATGAAACAATTGATTGGCTTGTTATCGGGGTTGTGCATGATGAGAGCATTCTTGTGTGACGAAAATGAAACATGACTAAACCATATGATTTTGTAGGGATGAACTTTCTTTGGCCATGTTATTTTGAGAAGTCATAATTGCTTAGTTAGTATGCTTGAAGTATTATTATTTTTATGTCAATATGAACTTTTGTCTTGAATCTTTCGGATCTGAATATTCATACCACAATTAAGAAGAATTACATTAAAATTATGCCAAGTAGCACTCCACATCAAAAATTCTGTTTTTATCATTTACCTACTCGAGGACAAGCATGAATTAAGCTTGGGGATGCTTGATACGTCTCCAACGTATTTATAATTTTTGATTGCTCCATGCTATATTATCTACTGTTTTGGACATTATTGGGCTTTATTATCCACTTTTATATTATTTTTGGGACTAACCTATTAACCGGAGGCCCAGCCCAGAATTGTTGTTTTTTGCCTGTTTTAGGGTTTCAAAGAAAAGGAATATCAAACGGAGTCCAAACAGAATGAAACCTTCGGGAACGTGATTTTCTCAACGAACAAGACCCGGGATACTTGGACCCTACGTCAAGAAAAGAAACTGGAGGCCACGAGGTAGGGGGGCGCGCCTACCCCCCCAGGCGCGCCCTCCTCCCTCGTGGGCCCCCTGTTGCTCCACCGATGTACTCCTTCCTCCTATATATACCTACGTACCCCCAAATGATCAGAGACGGAGCCAAAACCCTAATTCCACTGTCGTAACTTTCTGTATCCATGAGATCCCATCTTGGGGCCTATTCCGGAGCTCCGCCGGAGGGGGCATCGATCACGGAGGGCTTCTACATCAACACCATAGCCCCTTCGATGAAGTGTGAGTAGTTTACCTCAGACCTACGGGTCCATAGTTAGTAGCTAGATGGCTTCTTCTCTCTTTTTGGATCTCAATACAATGTTCTCCCCCTCTCTTGTGGAGATCTATTCGATGTAATCTTCTTTTTGCTGTGTGTTTGTTGAGACCGATGAATTTTGGGTTTATGATCAAGTCTATCTATGAATAATATTTGAATCTTCTCTGAATTCTTTTATGTATGATTGGTTATCTTTGCAAGTCTCTTCGAATTATCAGTTTGGTTTGGCCTACTAGATTGATCTTTCTTGCAATGGGAGAAGTGCTTAGCTTTGGGTTCAATCTTGCGGTGTCCTTTCCCAGTGACAGTAGGGCAGCAAGGCATGTATTGTATTGTTGCCATCGAGGATAACAAGATGGGGTTTTCTTCATATTGCATGAGTCTATCCCTCTACATCATGTCATCTTGCTTAAGGCGTTACTCTGTTTTTAACTTAATACTCTAGATGCATGCTGGATAGCTGTCGATGAGTGGAGTAATAGTAGTAGATGGAGGCAGGAGTCGGTCTACTTGTCTCGGACGTGATGCCTATATACATGATCATACCTAGATATTCTCATAACTATGCTCAATTCTGTCAATTGCTCAACAGTAATTTGTTCACACACCGTAGAATAATTATGCTCTCGAGAGAAGCCACTAGTGAAACCTATGGTCCCTGGGTCTGTCTTTATCATATTGATCTCCTACTACCTAGTTATTTCCTTTGCTATTTACTTTGCCTTTATTTTACTTTGCATCTTTATCATAAAAATACCAAAAATATTATCTTATCATATCTATCACATCTCACTCTCGTAAGTGGCCTTATAGGGATTGACAACCCCTATTTGCGTTGGTTGCGAGGATTTATTTGTTTTGTGCAGGTACGAGGGACACGCGCGTAGTCTCCTACTGGATTGATACCTTGGTTCTCAAAAAATGAGGGAAATACTTACGCTACTTTGCTGCATCATCCCTTCCTCTTCGGGGGAAACCAACGCAATGCTCAAGAGGTAGCAGTCCACATGTTTACATACCAGTGTGTGTGTTCGGATAAGTGGGCAGAACTACTTAGGTCAAGTCAAAGGACTTTACATGATTGAGTTGGGTTGATGCCCACTCCATTTATGTTGATATCTGTAACTAGTCCCTATGGTTACTTGAATTCATTAGATGCATGTTTTACCAGTTGTTGAACATTTCATAGCACAATAAAACTAGCTTTCTGCAAAAATGTACCTATATCATGCATTGTTGTATCTTGAAACAAAACATGGGTTGCTCGCGAGTACAATCAAAGTACTCATTGGCTTGCCACTGGTTATTTCATTGGCCAGACATGAAAGAACAGGAATACGAGGAAGAGTTCTTTGGTGACGGTCATGCGAGCTAGGACACTTCCCAGCCAGAATGCCTGTAGGGTTAAGGCATATGGCATGGGTCCAAGTTATCGACGAAGATTTCCACTGCGATGTTATTCTCAAGACTTGACCATAATGGTCATAATTTACGTAAGACCGTATGTATGGATGTAAGACTCTTGTTATTCAGCTTCTATGTGTTCAGTGAGCATTGATCTCTGGGATCACTGTACACGTGCATTCGGTTATCACGACTTATGAGTCGGGGTCCCCACAATGCGCCTAAGGATCGATGGTAACAGGAGACAAGGGACATGATGTTTTACCCAAGTTTGGTCCCTCTTGATGGAGGTAATACCCTACATCCTGCTTGATTGATTTTGATGAGTATAGGGGTTACAAGAGTTGATCTACCACGAGATCGTAATGGCTAAACCCTAATTGTCTAGCCTGTATGATTATGACTGTCTCTACGGACTAAACCCTCCGGTTTATATAGACACCGGAGGGGGATAGGGTTTGTACAGAGTCAGTTTAGAAAGAAAGGAATCTTCATATCCGCATGCTAAGCTTGCCTTTCACGCCAAGGAGAGTCCCATCCAGACACGGGGGAAAGTCTTCTATCTTGTATCTTCACGACCCATTAGTCCGGCCCATGTTGCATAGTCCGAACGCTCAAGGACCCCGTAATCCAGGACTCACTCAGCTGCGACGAGGCAGAAAATATATTTTCTAAATACATAATTGTACGTGCATTGAACAGGTTATCAGATGAGTCTAATCAACAATAGTACTACTACTATTTGTACTAGCTTCACATGCTTCGCGCGTCAGGCAGGTGTTTTTACTGTAGCTGTGAATCCCATCATCCTAGGTCCTCGGATGAGTCCAGTAGAAATTGCACTCTGAAGTTTGGGTCCAAACTTTCAAAACTGCTGCACTATCTCTACGTCTACATATACATAATACGACAAGTTTTAAACATGAGACCAGCCACCCACCCTCACAAAGAACACTTTTTAACCTAGCATAGACTCTAGGAAATTTGGCCACAGTGTGAGGTGGGCCATATGTTAATGTGTTTGTTGTACGTAACCAGCACCTCGAATCCTTGATATATAGTACAGTAGGGTGGCATGGGCCAGAACAAGCATTCACGTCTAGGAGTACGACACACGCCACCAGCACGACTTTCATCTGACACCATATTTCTTGGAGTCCGTGCTACAACTATCTCTTCAACCTCGTCATTTCTCTAACTCAGCCATCGCGCGGCGGGCGAGGTGGGGGTTTGCCGATAGTCGGTTTCCTCTACTGCGGTCCCACTTGTAAGGCCAACTCCAACTCACGACCCCAAACGGACCTCCGTTTTGCCATTTCTCGGATGCGGTGGCCGTGCACCCAATGCACGGACGCATCCTGGCCACATACATTTTTCTTTGCAAACACATATCTTTTTTTCATCATTGATTTTTGGTACATGGAAATACATCACCAAAATTTGACTAGAAAAGCAAGACCAAAGAACACAAGAACCACAAGAATACATTTTAGAAGATATCCAACTTCCATAACTACTCCTGTAAGTTGGATTAGTGCCTTCTTGATGCATTCATTGTTGATCTGCGGAGGCTTGATCTTGCGTGCTTCTTTCTTCTTCGAGTGTAAAGAAGTAGACGTTGCCTCCTCACATCTAGTCTCATGTCTAGCCTCTATTCTATTAACAAGTGCACTAGTCTCATCTCTAGCCTCTATGCTAGCTAACAGTGCTAGAACATCTACTAAATTGCGTTCTATTAATATATCGATGTACTCTTCTTCCCAATACCAAAACTTGCATCCATTCTACACAATAAAATTTTAAGTTAGCACAACTAGTCTAATCCGAGAGCACAATCGAAGCTAAAGTAGCACATACCCATCAGTTGAGCACTTGATGAATACCCATCTGGGATGTTCCGGCGTTGTAGACACGCGGCGCAAGACCTTCTTTTGGCAGTCGTCGCACGTAATGAGTGGCAACGGTGCGCCGAAGAGCTTTTGGGCCAGCACCGAGCCTGGCCGACCGCCATTCTTGTATCTGTCGGCGGACCGCCGATGGTGTAGATCTAAGCGGCTAGAGGAGGAGTCAGTACCTGCATGCGGCCTTGCGGCCTTGTCGAGGCCTTCCGGCTCGGTGCCCGGCCAGTCCATGGCGCGGCACGGCCTCCCACAGCCGGGAGAGCTCAAGCCCAACCAGATCCGCTCCAAATCCGGCCGCTTGGTGCGAAAAACACTAAGCGGTGGTTGGGTAGCTCCGGGGCGTGGAGGGAATGGGGGCTAAGCGAGCGTGTGTCGTCCCCGAGCTACACGTGTTGGAGTTGGCCTAGCGGCGTGGCGGACCAACCATGTGGGGGTGAGAAGTGGCTTCGCTCGTGTGGGGGATGGAAGCCATCCCGCACGGGCGCTAGGTCTGACAGGATGACCTTGTCGTTGATGTGTGACCTCTATGGCAACCATCCTCTCCCCACTAGCCTCTTCGTTGACAGGTGGTCCCGTTCCTACATGTTAGTGAGATGAAGGCGAGTCCTTTTCTACAATTTCCGAACGGACGTCTATGTAGGCCGGGGCGCCTCTTCGTGTACCGTGGCAACCGTTCACTGACTCTTCGCCTTTCCCTCTCGATTTGGAACTGATGTGGCACGCTCTTCCTCCCTCCTCCATTTGCCTTCACCATTGCTTCTGCCATTGTTCGATCGTCTTCTCCATGGAGGGAACAGACCGGAAACAACCCCATTATTCTTGCCCCGATCTGAATGATGACGTGGTGGAGGAACTCATTGATCGATGCGACGTCATCACCTCGGCTAGCATGGCAGGTTCGTTCAAGACCATTCTCGACTCAACTAATAACATCATTACAACGAACCCAAGGGTCCCAGAGCGGTTTGATCTCCCCTATCTTCTTCACCGTGACCCTGCTCACTGGTGTGCGGACGACGGAGGCCTCACCTTGTGCAAGTTGGTGCCGCTTGATAATGATACGTGTGATGTTAAGATGCCATCGCTTGAGGGTAAGGCTTGGGCAGGCGCAAATGGATATTGGGTTGTTTATATTTGGTACAACTGCGAGTGGGAACTTGTGAACATGTACACTCGTCACCAGGTTCCACTTCCAAAAATCTCACACTGCCTAGAGGTTGAGCACACCGGTATTCTACGTACGTTCAACTACGATCATGGTGACTGTCATCTACAGAAGATAGCAATTTGTTGAGTTCCCAACCGCTCTTGGGGTTATAGGAATGCTTTTTTGTCGCTATCTTCGACAAGCTTGTTGCCGTCGTTAAAGGTTCGACTCGATGGATATTTCTCAAAAATCAGTTTCTATACATGGATGAGTATTGTGATGCAATTCAATATGAGGGTCTTGTGTTTTCTGCCACCACTCATGGCACTATTTTTGCATGGAATCCTTATGCTTTCGGTACGTTTGTCTTCCACTGTAATTATAATTGTTTCATCCACATGCATGCGGGTTAGCTAGTTTCCCTTTACTAATTAACCTTCTTGTGTTTCCAAGGTCATGTGAATATTCCACCACCTATACTTGAAAAGTTTTATAACCAAGGGGGAGATGACGATGATGATGATCACGAGCATGAGGACCCATATAGGAGTACTCAGTGGCGCCTGGTAACTTATTTCGATGGATCACCTCTTCTTGTCTGTATACAGGGCACCGCTGATGTGACTAAGGAAGCAGGTGTTGTCTCCCATGGTCGCACTCTCCGGACCTATTCCGACATCCGTTGCACGGTATTCGGGATGGATACTACTGTGCTAGCGCCAACACCTCCCCCTGGTTTAGTATTGATACTCTTGGAGGAAACTCTCTCTTCCTTGGACGAAACTATCCAATCATGGTGAAAGGTGATCCAGCTACTGTTGACACAACTTTACTACCATTTATGAGAAGCAACTGTATCTATACCTCGGACATTGCTATACTTCCCTGCCGTGGCTATCACAATATGGGTCATGAAATAATCCGCTTCAGCCTGGATGATCAGTCCAGCGTTGGTCTCGAGATTGACAGTAGCTGGCCCTTCCCAGAGAAACTCTTCTGGTTCAAAGCAAGTGTTTCCAACGCCGAGGAGTGGTTGAGCTGAAGTTCATTTCATTGCCTGTTATTTGTTGTGTGATGAAAACTTTAGTATTTACTAGAATGTTTTGTTGGAACTAATCTATAATCCAACATGTATCCTCGTTGTTGTTGTGTGTTGATGACTTGTTGTATGTAATGAATGGTACATTTGCATATGCATGTCATAAACTCAATATATAAATGGTTTTCGACTCACTTCTTGGAGTGTTAGTGTCGTAGTAGTATGAAGTTTCCACATCACATAGAGCCAACCAATAGTTAGTTCTAGTTAGATCAACTAGAGCTAGGTGTCGCACGGAGGCCGAGAAATATGGTGATAGCGTGACTGAGTGAGGTGGGCTTGTACATAGTATGATGTAGGCACATGTCTTGCCGTGTTTCCTACTCCTCCAGTCTAAATGTGGACAAGATTTGGTCGAGTCCTTCCTCCTTTTGCCGACACGTGGGACATCCAGCACCCAAGTCGTGTCATGCAAGAAAATGGAGTGGTAGTTGAAGCCACATGATGTCCATCTTGCGTTAAACTGTAAATAGAATCTTACTACTCTTGAGTAACTCCAAAAGCGGCCACCGAAGATCTTTATTGGATTTTTTTCATCACCAGCACGTCGAGGTGAAAGATGTGAAGGTTCATTGGGTCCTCTTGCGTTTTCACTGACATGTGGGACCGCATGTGAGCAAACAGATGACGGGCTCCGCACGTCTGCTGGCTGGCTGAGAAGAGAGATAGAGGAGGGCCGAGCATAGACTCCAAGAAATTTGTTCTACATAGCCAGCACCTCGATATAGGCTCGATATAGTGGGGTGGCATGGGCCATAACTAGCATTCTCGTCTACCAGTACAACACATGCCACACACACGAGTCCCATCCGACACCAATTTTCTTGGAGTCCATGCTACAACCATCTCTTCTCCCTCCCGTTTTCTCACCCATCGCGCAGTGGGAGGGGTGGGGGTTTGCCGATAGTCGGTTTGCTCAACTGCAGTCCCACCTGTAAGAGAAAATGCAACATAGCATGCATTCCCCCTTGAGCGGCGTGCCGGACCAACTGTGGTGCGACGCGAACACGGCAGGCTTTTCCTTTTGAACTTGTAACTTGTAAAATTTGGTTCTCCTCCATGGCGCGACCGGTAGATAGAAATAACGATTTTCCCTAGAGTAATGAGAAGTTTGGTTCTGGCGTGGTTCATGCATGGAGTACGTATGAAAATTATGAAGTTGATGTGAAAGGTAAGATAATTACTAGTAGTACCATATAATACTACATGGGTTTGACGGAAAGATAAAGATACATACATATCCATCAACGACATCCTCACGCCCTAGTGCGCCGGGTCACCAACCGACGTGTGACGAGCAACGGCGTTGGTGGCAAGCTCAATGTGCTTCTGAACAATGCCGTCCAAGGTTGCCTTGTGGGTCAAGAAGGCCAGCGACCTATCGTCCTCCTCTGGCACGTAGTAGTCCTTGTGGACGGTTTGCGCATACATGTGGGTGATTATGTCGATGGTGTCTTGCTACGCCAGGCGCTGCGTGGCGAGCGCGACCTCGAGGTGGACATTCTCCGACGCGACGGTGGGCAGTCACATGGCCACCAGTGCATCGAAGAGGTTGTCACCATAGAGGCCGTTGAGGGTGGCGGGCATCGCAGAGCCTGGGCGCGTGGGCTGGAGGCGTATGTCAAGGTCGACCGTGAGCTTCTTGATGACAGTGAACTTGTCGAGGAAGTAGACGAGGACCTTGTCGAACAAGGAGACGAAGTTGTCGTCCAAGCGGCCTCTCGCCCTAGCGGCCTCAAGAACGACCTGGAGACATTCCTCGGTGCCGGGCCGCAGGCCGGCGTCGTGGACCATCTGGCATAGCCGGCTGACGCTCGCGCTCATCGCCTCCATGGGCCTAGCTTCTAGTCAACTGATCTTGCGATTGGAGTGGTCACTCTTACCCTTGGTTAGGGTGCATAGGTGCGTATGATTTCGTAGATTGGACTAGTGGGGAGCCTTTATATGAGAAGTGCAGACTGCATTGCATTCACGTGTGTGTTGACCATCTACTCTTCGGCCCTCTACTGCACTTGTCGTTGGCTGTATGACAGGTGGGCCAGCCACCTATTGGGCCCACGAGTCATTCACCCAAACGCGGGTGCAGTAAGTCAATGAAGTTGCACCCCCCTCCGTCCCAAAACACTTAGGCACAGTACATTAACTCCCTCCTTGTTTTTATTTCGTGACATATCAACCAATGAGAGATGTGGGCCATGCATGCTTTCAATGACTTGAGACTACCAAACATGACATGCAGTGGTTAGTTCATTGCATGCAATCCTATTAATTAGCAAAAAGACATTAAGTTCTCTCGCTTTCCCCTTTGTCCTGGTCGCAATGCACAAGAGCATGGTTAATAGTATAGCCAGCTGCTGGCTATATGATGTTGCCATGTCATATAGAGCCATCACTTGTAGCCACTCATACAATAAGGTTAGCTATAAGGCTGGCTATAAGAGTACTACCTTTTCTCATCTTCTCTCTCTCTTTCTTCATATGTATTGTAGATCGACCTAGGAATCTGCATATAGCGGCTCTTGCAGGAGTGCCCACTCCTCTTTTTCACTTGCTCTAAGATGACTTAGACTAGCCACAGTGGCAACGAGTTAATGAGGAGAGAGGTAGTTTGAGTAACTTCAGTAGTAACATCGAATCCAACTCAAAATTTTTGCTTATGTGGCAACGTGTTAATGAGGAGAGAGGTAGTTTGAGTAACTTAGCTAGTTACTGTAACATCACATGTCCCAATGCAATATGAGTCTATAACCTAATAAATGAGGCTTTGCATGTCACCATACTTATGTTACTACCCACTATGAAAGGTAGTAACATAGTTTAGGGATATGTGTATGTTACTCTTCATTGTGGCTAGTCATACACCTAGATGGAGGGAGTAGTCTCAAGTCATTGGATTCATACGCACGCCACGTCTCGTATTGGGTGATTTCTTTTTTCGTGGCAAAAAACAGGGAACGAGGTGGGTAGTTAATGCACCACGCCTAAAATTTTTGGGATTACTATTTGGTTTTCATAATGTGACTAATGCACCAGTATGGAGGGAGTACAATAGTAGTCTTTGATTGCAATTTTTTGTTGGTAGCTTACATAGCTGAGCACTCGATGAGTACAATAGTAGTCTGATTGATGAGACTTCAGATTTGTGCCATCTACCAGAAGGAATAAAACAATACGCCATGTATTTATTTACAGGGGGAGTAGTACATTTTTTGTGCAGTTTGTCTAATTCACATCTAGATGTTTTCCAAGGATGTCACATCTAATCTCCCACAAATAACGTAGGAACAAGGAACAAAAAAAACTGAGACAAGAAAAAAACAGGCCACAAACATAGTGGACATCATGTTAGATGTGACATAACTATGTCACATCTAGATGTGTCCTAGACAGACCTTTTTTGTGACATGCATTACTAGATATTGCTAGTCAAAGTACTAAATCCAGATGGACATGGTACTACTACTAAATCCAGACGGTGGTGCTAGTACTAGTAGTAGTACTACCAATGTAGTAGCACTGTACTACCCATTGGTCAAATTATTACGTGCTGCTCCTCGTAGTGAAGTGACAAGACCCTGCGCCGGAGATGACACTTGAGTATAGGCGTCGTTTCCGGCATAACATAGTCAGCCTCACTGTATGCAGTCAATATCATCATGGCTGTAGAGCTATCCTGCTTACAACTAGCCGTGTTCGACATAATTTCCCGTGCGTAGATGCCCATGCATTGCACAGAATACCAAGATTGGGATGGACGGCGCTGGCAGCGGCCATCGCGCCAGATTTTTCCATGGCCTTCTAGATGTGGTGGGGAGGATATAAGGCTGATTGTGAGACAAGGAGTTGTTTGTAAATAGGGAACAAGTGCGGGCATCTTTTTGCAAAACTGGAGAAGTTTGGTTTGTATGCGTCAGATCTAGATCCGACGGCTATTGGTCAAAGATGGCAGGCAAAACATCAGCACCAACTCAGGACCTCTTTGATTCGCAGGATTTTGAAAACGCGGGAATAGGACACGGCAATATTACAAGTTTCAAACTGATATTACAAATGTTAGGAGTAATGTTGCACCTACGAAGAGCGAATCTAGGAAATTTACGTAAGAACTTTCGTTACTTTAGGTGGATGCAGCATTATCGTACAAACTAAAATCCACCGCCCTGACAAGTCACTAATGGGCAAATAAGTTTTCGAGTCTCTGGCCACTTGGTGTTTCAAAAACAAATTCAGCTTCTGCATAAACTTCGTCATTTAGGCTTAGACGTTTGCGGTGATCAGCACACCATTCATTGTTGCACCAGAGAATGCAAAACCTCATTACCTTGAGCACACTTGCCTCTAGAACAAAGAACATAGCCAATTTAATCTCAGATGTGCTGCCTCGGTAGTTGATCAAATCGATTTCTGTGAGATCGAGATCAAGGCATTCGATGAGATTGTTATAGTGCAGCACATTTTTCACTTTTGGGTCTTCTTTTATCTGCAAAAGAAGAGAACATATTAGAGCAGTTGGTTGTATAAGATTGTTGTGTCATCAAGAGGTACCAATATCATTAACTCATATGATAGGGTTGGCTGACTAGTGATATTTTTTTCACTCTTTTCCTCTCTCTTTCTCTTTCCTCTCATTTACTTAGGAGCACATGAAGAACTTGGGCATTTGTTATCTTCCACTATGTGGCCGATGCCATATTTCTCAAAAGTATGCCACACAATATGCATCGATGTCAAATCAAAACATTTTGGCACCGCTGTCGCGATGTGAGAGAGCTGGCACCGCTGTGCACACAGACCCACGTGTATAAACAAAACAATCAAACCAACTACACCAGCCTCTTACTCTCCCAAACAAGTGTTTTTTTATTGCCTCGGTCCTCTCTCTCTCCCACGCAAGTGTTTTTTCATTGCGTGAGTTAATTTGGCACCGGAGCAAAGTAGGTGATCCAGATTGGGGCACCAGGTGAGCAATGGAGGGGCATCGATGCCAAATGCATCACAAGTGAATTTGGCACGTGTTTTGTCCTACATAGTGGAGGGCCGTTATAGCCCACTTTTGTACTACCTCGTATTGAGTGTAAAATTTCGACCATAGATTTACCTAAGAAAATACCAATGCATGTCACCAAAAATTATACCATTTGAAATTATGTTCATATACGAATCCAACGATATAATTTTTAGTGACATGCATTAACATTTTGTCAGTTAAATCTATGGTCAAATTTTGATACTACAAAATAGGAAGAGTAAACCAGGACAGAGGTAGTACTTGCTCTTAGGGTAACCATAGAGTTACTAGTCTAAGTTACTTTCCACTATGACTAGCCTAGGCTACTATAGTAGTATAATAAAAAAACAATGCAGGTGATCACGTGAGAAAAAAATACTAAAAACATTTCTTTCGGTGCAGTGCATAGATGCAGTTTTGAACACTACACTTGTCATTGTAATTTGGCAAAATTATGAAAAAAATTGACCTACGTTGTGATTACCATTTACTAATAGGAAAAAGTTTCACCTCGATGAGTAGATTCTCCGTGCACGGAAAGCATGTAAGGAATCCAACAACTTGATCCAGATTTGGGCCGATAGATTTTATTGTCAAGATCTTCCCTGTGCGCATAGACTGGGTCAAGCTTGTGGGAATAATTTTTTGGAAGATGGTCGTAAATACATCAAGAAGGAATTTAAAAATGTGAATTTCAAGAAGACGGAGAATAAGATGAGTGTTGTACCTGAATGATTACGGATCCAATAAAGAGTTCGGAGAATTTGGCAGACGAGCACACCAATGCTGTCAATTTCGGCGTGTCAATGACCCTGATTTTTGTTGGACCTTCTAGATCGGCTACAAGCAATATCTCAAGGAAAGGCGCATTCTCAATGACCATAACGTGGAACAGCTAGAGTGATCTCTTCCCAATTGATGTCTTGTTGCGGGGCCAGCAAGACACATAAATCCATCAGAGATTCATCGAGGGGATGTGGAGGCTAATGAACCCATGGATCTGCTCAAGATGAAGGTACTCGAGCGTAGTATAGCTGCTGAGCAGGTGCTCCATAGCCTGCTTCGAGATGCCAACATCAAAGAGGTCGAGTTGCTTGAGTTGAGGGAGAAGAAGGGTGGGCGCGGCATTAATCCAGGGAAGATAGCAGGAGCTGAAGCTGGCGCGGCATAGCGTTGGCGTGAGGCGGAGCGCGGACGGCGGCACAGAGCAACATTGTCCAGCTTCGAAGCTGAGCTCCTCGAGCTGATCTAGGGCAGGGGATAAGAACCACTCGTCGAACTTGGCTTGGACCTTGCAGTTGGTACTGAAAATTTGGATGTCAAGGCGTCTGGCTGGCCCAGGGTGCGATGAAAGGATCTTGGAGACTGCGGCCATGCATTTGCAATCCCCGTCGCAGAGGTAGCTGTCGACGGTGAGGTCGAGGGGGACGCAGCGCCACAGGGGCGTCACAGCCGGGAGAGCAGAGCGGTCCGCACGGCAGATTTGGTGGGGAGGAGGCCGATGATGACGAGCAGCATGTCATCGGGGAGGCTGTTGATGAAGTCCAAGCTCGCCAGATGTGGTTTTGGCTCGAGCCTCCTCCGCTTGTTGGCTTCCTCGCCGTCCATCTCAACCAGCGGCGATGATGGTGTACACGTGTGCTGGTGTGTGTTGTGTGCTGGTCTGCTGGGTGTGTGCGAGTGCGTCCTTCTGTGCATGCCGCCGCGTAGTGGTGAATTGTGCGCGAGTGCGTCCTTCACGCGGAATAAGTGTGTCCTCAATGCGCCCTCAATTTACTAGCATGCGGGGTGCTACCTCGAGTGGTTTCAAATTTGTTTACTTCACCGCGTGTCAGATGGGCCTCTAGTTTACTTATTTTCACCCGCTGCCACATGGGCCAGCACACGAAGATAGAGAACACGAGCTGACAAGGCAGCATGTAGACAGGTTGACCGGTCAACTAAACAATATACGGAGCTATACACTGACACAGTGAGCGTATAATCCGTCGGTATAGCGAGTTTGAGTGAGAGGGGAGGTCCATGAGAGATAGCAGAGAGAGAAAGAGCTACTCCCTCCGTTCGATAATGTAGTGCCAACATTTTTTTAAGTCAAACTTTTGAAACATTGACCAAGTTTATAAAGAAATTACTTATATCTACAATACCAAAGATAAATGATAGTATGAAGTAAGTACATGTTGTGATGAATCTAATAATCGTTCCAGATGTAAATGTTTTTCTCCACATATACCTGGTCAAACTTTTCTGAGGTTTGACTTTTCAAAACATCCATATGCTTTTGGACGTGAGAGAGTCCCTAACTAGAGAGAGAGAGAGAGTGTGTGTGAAATAGAAAGAGTGAGTGAAAAAAGTGTGTGTGCGTGTGTGAAAGAGACATGGGCAACACACGATAAAAGTAGAGAAAATGTGTGTGTGTCTTATGCAAACATATCACACATGCATCTTCGACAACGGAAGCAAGGTGAGGAGATAGTGTGTGGTTGTTTACAACCGAGAAAGACCCCTAGCACGTGGCCAAGAGGGGTCTGGCAAACAAGGGAGAGAGGTCGAGAGAGACGTACGGAGAAAATGCAGACATTGGGAAGGAGAGAGTGTATGTTTGTCATAGAAAGATCCCATGGAGATTGTGATGGGACTACATGGGTGGGAGATCGAGTGACAAGGTGTGTGTGAGATAGAAGATACCCTGAGAGATATCGAGATAGACGTATGGATGGAAGGAGATAATACGTGTGTTCCTGATGGCTTGTAACGCCCCGAGACCGATGTGCCAGGTGTCTTCCAGTTATTTGATGCCGTTGTCATGTCATTTGCTTGCGTGTTGCATCTTATCATGTCATCATGTGCATTGCATCATCATGTTTTAAAACTTGCATTCGTCCGGGTTCTCTGAGTTCTCTCCGTTGTCCGTTCTGAGCCCAACCACACTTGCACGCGCCCGCAGCATGTCCAAAATAGTATTTTCATAAGTGGCCAGAAAATGTTCTCGGAATGGGTTGAAAGTTGGCGTGTGGTCTTATTATAGTGTAGATAGACCTCCTGTCAAGTTTCATCGCATTCGGAGTCCGTTTGATGCCCCAACGGATAACTATAGCGGCAGTATAGCCGGTCTATCGTCGGACGTTTTCGGTCTCCGGAAACTGCTGCCGGGCTCTCTCTCTCTTCTCTCCTCTCAGCCTCGCCACAGTCCACCTAGGCCCACGCCTACCCTCTCTGCACAGTGCATCCACCCCTCGCGCGTGTCCGGAAGTTGTCCTGAACCCGACCCGGGGAGTCGTCACCGTTGGATCCGGATCATCCCCAAACGTCTACAAAACGTCTCCGCTTTGTTAATTGGACTCCCAAACCAATTTATTCTCGACCGCCTGATTACGATCGGACGGACCGAATACCCCCTTACCCTATTTCCCCTACCTATATAAACAACCTAACCCTAAAATCTCGGACGGCTGTCCCATCCATCCCTCACTCGCCGCCGCCGCTCATTCCAAATCCTCCTCGATTTCCTCAGCCACCCAACTAGCCTCCACCTTCCCGATCCACTCCACCCGAGCCAACCCGCAGCACCACCTACCTCACTCGATCCCGAATGGATCAAGGCGCTGCTTTCGCTCCCACATATCCTCTGGATTCATCCCGAGACCAACCAGGCCCCGAGCGACCTCGATCCCCTGCCGTTGCCGGCAACCGCGTCACCAGGATCCAGCAAGGAAGAAAGATCCTCGCGCCAAGCAACCCTCCTGGCCGGCTCCCTCCTCCCGTGCTTCAAACCAGGGCGGATTGGAACCCGTGCTTGAGCCCTCCTATACCTCTCCTCGAGCTCGGTCACCTCAACGTTGTCCTCCCCTTCGTCTTCCCCTTCCCTTCCTTCCTTCCTCCTTCCATGCCGTAACTCCCTCCAACTCCCTCTGTTTTTCTTTCACAGGGAGAACAAGACACGCCGGCCTCCATGGATTTCGCACCGGAGCTCCATTTGCGCCGGATCCCCCTCTTCGACCTTCATGGACTTCATTCCGCGCCTCCCTGTGATCGTCGGGGCCACCAAGTCCCACGCCACCGCTGGTCTTCTACCTGTTGAGGAGAGGAGGACGAAGCCCCCTGCCTCAAGCCACTCCAGTGCCGCTGTTCCTCTGCTTCGTCTGCTTCCAGCAGGAGCACGAGGCGTGCCCACTGCCCCAAGCTCACTGTCCTCCCGCCGGAGAGCCCCACTAGCAGCGCCGCCAGGCCTCTGCTCCCGTTCCCGTCGCTCCGCCGCGCGCCAAGTCCCATGTCGTCTTCGTCCGAAGCCTCGCTGTCGTTTTTCTTCAGATACGAGCAGATCAGCACCACGTCCTGCTTCCTCTGAATCGAAGACAGGCGCGCTGGCCTTGTACGTTGACCGTGCCAGCGCTCCCCTGCCTCGTCTTCGCCATGGGCCTCCAGCGCCAAGGCCCATTCGCCGGTCTGCTGCTTCCCCGGCCCAGCACGCCCCTCTTTTGTTTTATTTCTCTTGTTTGGCCAGCCTGTAGTTTCGGCCTGAAATGTGATTTTTTTTCCACAGAACGTTTTAGCTAATTTTCCAGAGAACGCAGATTTACAGAAAACCCCTTGCACAACATGCATATAATAACTCACAATCCGTGCAACGGATTAAAATGAATTATACATGAAAGTTGCTTAGAATTTTGTGTAGATTAATAATATCCAACTTTCATCTATGTTTAAAATGTTTAAAATGCTGTTTGGTTAAATTTGCTCCTATGTCATGTTAAAATGCTTTATTTCATAACTAAATAACCGTAACTCGGTTTGTAATAAACTTTATATGTAAATGGAGTAGAAAAATGCCTAGTTTAACATGATGCACTCTTCTAGCATGTTTAACAACTCTAAAATTATGTTTAGGGCAAAACATTACCAAACCTAATATATGCATATGAGGAGTTTTCAGACTTGTTGTTTTGTTGTTCCCGCCTCATTTAAACTTGACTAGATAGGTAGTTTTACTTTGCTTCACCCTCTTGCCATGTTTATCAACATTTAATATTGTTGGGTACATAAACGAGATCGAACTAAATAACTTGAATGTGGTGTTTCGTCAATATGCAACGGAGTTGTATGTTGAGCTCAACTTAATTTGTAGGATTGTTTGTGCATTTTGCCATGCCACGCTTCATTAAACTGGACATGCATCATACTTGATTGTGCATCATGCCATGTTTATGTGGTGGTTGTTTACTATGTTGTTTGCTTTCTTTCCGGTGTACTTCTTCTCGGTAATCCGGTAACGTCGCGTTTGTGAGGATCCGTTCGACTATGTCCGTTTGTCTTCTTCATGGACTCGTTCTTCTTCCTTGCGGGATTTCAGGCAAGATGACCATACCCTCGAAATCACTTCTATCTTTGCTTGCTAGTTGCTTGCTCTTTTGCTATGCCTATGTTGCGATACCTACCACTTGCTTATCATGCCCCCCCTATTGTTGAACCAAGCCTCTAACCCACCTTGTCCTAGCAAACCGTTGTTTGGCTATGTTACCGCTTTGCTCAGCCCCCCTTATAGCATTGTTAGTTGCAGTTGAAGATTGAAGTTTGTTTTCTTGTTGGAACATGGAGATGTTGTTCCTTGTTGGGACATGTTTACTTGTTGGGATATCACAATATCTCTTATCTAATTAATGCATCTATATACTTGGTAAAGGGTGGAAGGCTCGGCCTAATGCCTGGTGTTTTGTTCCACTCTTGCCGCCCTAGTTTTCGTCAAATTGGTGTTATGTTCCCGGATTTTGCATTTCCTTACGTGGTTGGGTTATAATGGGAACCCCTTGACAGTTTGCCTTGAATAAAACTCCTCCAGCAAGGCCCAACATTGGTTTTACCATTCGCCACCTAGCCTTTTCTTTCCCTTGGGTTCTGTGGACTCAAGGGTCATCTTTATTAAACCCCCGGGCCAGTGCTCCTATGATTGTTGGTCCAACCTGTTAGCTGCTGGTGGCCACCAGGGGCAACTCTGGGCTGGCCTACCGGAACCTTGGACAATCCGATGTGCCCTGAGAAAGAGATATGTGCAGCTCCTATCGGGATTTGTCGGCACATTCGGGTGGCTTTGCTGGTCTTGTTTTACCATTGTCGAAATGTCTTGTAACCTGGATGCCGAGTCTGATCGGAAAGTCTTGGGAGAAGGAATATCCTTCGTTCACCGTGAGAGCTTGTGACGGGCTAAGTTGGGACACCCCTGCAGGGATTTGAACTTTCGAAAGTCGTGCCCGCAGTTATATGCAGATGGGAATTTGTTAATGTCCGGTTGTAGAAAACCTGAAGTTGACCATAATTAAAATACATCAACCGCGTATGTAACCGTGATGGTCTCTTCTCGGCGGAGTCCGGGAAGTGAACACGGTGTTGGAGTTATGCTTGACGTAGGTTGTTCTAGGATCACTTCTTGATCATAGTTGTTCGACCGTGCTTTGCCTTCTCTTCTCGCTCTCTTCTGCGAATAGGTTAGCCACCAAATATGCTAGCCGCTTGCTGCAGCTCCACCTCATACCTTTTACCCTTCCTATAAGCTTAAATAGTCTTGATTGCGAGGCTGTGAGATTCCTGAGTCCCCGTGACTCACAGATACTTCCAAAACCAGTTTGCAGGTGCCGATGATACCGTGCAGGAGACTCAACCAAGCTCAAGGAGGAGCTCAATGAATATCTTGACCTTTGTGTTGTTTCGTTCTAGTTGATCAGTAGTGGAGCCCAGTCGGGGTCGATCGGGGATCTGTGTAGCTTTTGGGGTAGTCTTCTTTTATTTTGGTTCCGTAGTCGGACCATGATTGTATCTGGATGATGTAATGCTTTATTCATGTAATTGTGTGAAGTGGCGATTGTAAGCCAACTATGTATCTCTTTCCCTTATGTATTACATGGGTTGTGCTAAGATTACCTCACTTGCGACGTTGCTTTCAATGCGGTTATGCCTCTAAGTTGTGCTTCGACACGTGGGAGATATAGCCGCATCGAGGGCATTACAAGTTGGTAATCAGAGCCTTCCCCGACCTTAGGAGCCCCCTGCTTGATCGAATAGCAGGCGTTGTTGAGTCTAGAAAAATGTTTTGAGTCATTTTGGATTATATATATCGGAGAGTTAGGAATTCTTTTTACTCCCCAGTCCCTCCGTCGCTCTGGTGAGGCATCCTGACGTAGAGTTTTGACTCTCCTCTTCTCAAATTTCACTAAAAATTTTAGGATCTCGCGGGTATTTTGGAATCATTCCGATGGTTTTGTGATGAGAACATTGTTCTTGGTTCCTCCTGACATTTAGGGGTTGTGGCAGTGTCCCGGGGAGTTGAGCTCCAAGGTGTTGTCGTCACAATTTTATCGTTGCAGTTCTGGAATACCTGAGATTAGTTTCGTCGACATCAAAAATCTCTTTTATGCAATTGTTGGTGAGATAACCTCGACGCCACCCAGTACTGGGGAGGGAGTTCGGGAGTATTGCCATAACTCGTATAACGAATGTTTTTGGAAGGTTGAGGTAGATGATTTCCGAAGGTTTCTTGGTTATGTGTTGAAGGATGGATACAGCTGGATGTAGGATTTGCTAGTTTGGGTGAGATATTATGCTTCCCCTGTATCCCCAACACCTGATTGCATAACTGGAAAATTTCGGGAGTTTATAAGTGGGAATTCAAGTAGCTCTTAGGATATCTTTCTGACAGATGTATGATACGAAATTGGGGTTCGACGTCTAGTGGTCCGCCTATTCACGGTTGGTTTTACAGTGATCTCGTTGTGTCTTAAAGAGTCCTTGGCTATGCCGACTCGGGGACGCTTCGTATGTCATGTGCACTACCTTGTACATGATGGTGTTGTACGATCGAGCCCGTGTAGGCCCCACCACAAAAACTTCGGACGAAATCTCTATCATATGTTTGTTCCGGCTTATTCTGCAAGCCAATCCTTTTTTTTTGAGTTGTGGTATTCGAGTTGCTTCGAAGTCAAATGTGGATTCCATACCTTTCCTAAATGGTGTTCTTATACTCCGATGTGAATACTAATCCTTCTCGATCATCGAGTCTGTCATGTCAATCCTTTTCAACCGGTGTGTCTCTTTTCAAGTGGATCCGATCACTTCAACATTCACAAGATCAATTATCAGTTCTTCTCAACGGTGTTTGTTTCATCCGTCTCCAGGTTGCCTTTGTTTTTCCCGCCCACCCACCCTTTTTCCTCAAGGACTAAGATGTCTTTATCAAGTATCCTTTTATTCTTGTGAAGTCTCTCCATTCTTTTCTGTCAATGTTCTTACCCGGTGGTTTCCATGAAGATGTTCTACTAGTTCGTCACTTTTCATTCTTTTTCTTCTCCGGTGGATTCAAGTCAAGCTTTGTTGATCATATCCTTTCCTCGTTTCAATGTTTTCTCATGCCGGTGTAATTCTTAATCATTCACCTCTCGCTATTCAATTGTTCCGGAGTGCTGAAGATATCTCAGAAGGATCGTCTTTTCATTCAAGATCCGTTAATCCTATTTTGAGGATGTTTATCTCATTCAAGCCTTTTAATTCAACCATTGCATTCTCTCTTTTAAATCGTTCTACGGTGTTTCTTTTGAGTGGGCCCTAACCCACATGTCTTTTTCCAGGATCTTACCTGACTCTTCTTATTCTCCCGGAGTTAGTCTCAAATTCATTTCAAAGTTTGACGTAAGAATGATTTATCATCAGTCAAATGTCTTCTCCAAGATCTGTCAAAATCTTTTCATCGTTGGCTCAACCTTCCATTCTTCATCCCAGAGTATCTCAACAATTTAGTGGTGTTTCTCATCATGTGAAGACCGAAGAAGATTTTTTCTCCCAATCTTGTTCTTGTCTCTTCAAGACTCGTCATTCTAGCTTGTTGCCATCCTCTCATAGTTAATTTTGGATTGTGAGAATTTTCTCACCTATCCGGAGCAATTCAAGATTCTTTTCAGTTTGTTTCTCCGGAGCCCATCATCTCAGAATTTATTCATTCTCAGCTTTCAGCTATGGTTCTCCAAATCTTACCGGTGTATCAATCAAATATCCTCTAATCAGTTCTTGATCTCTTCGTTCTGATGTATCTAAATCCCCTCAAGCTTCTTCGTTCATTTGCTAATTCTTTCCGGTGTTTCTTTATCTTTTCTTCATTCATTTTCAATTCTTACGGTGGTTTGTTCAAGATTCCTCTTCTTACGTTATCATACTTCCATTCTTTCAAATCCTATCGGTGGATCGTCGAAGGCCTCTTCAAGTTTGCGCATTATCTATCTTAATCCTTTCTACGAGAATAAGTAGTATGCCAATTCCATTGGTTGTCATCAATTTGAATTGGTGAAGGATAAGCATAATGTAATTTTTATTCTTGTTTCATCGAGTGAATTTAATTCTTTATTCCGGAGGCTCATCAAATTCTTGATTTTCTTTTGTTCATATTTTCTTTATCAGAGTACCAAGCTCTAATTATCACGGAGATCCATCTAATCATTACAAGGTTTCACTTTGTGTTTTCAACTTCTCTTTCCTTCCGTTTGATCATTCTTTTGTTTAATGGAGTTCTTCGTGGAGATCTACATGATAGTTCATCAAGGACTTAATCCGTTCTAGAAACATTCATCAAGATTATTTTCAGAGGAGTTCAAGCTTTCTTCTTCTTGCAATCCAGAGTGCAATTCCTTCTACCGTATCATTTGAGGTGGTATTATGTCATTCTTGATAATTTGAATTCATGTTTCATGATTCACAGGTTGTTAAGAATGGGGTATTTTAAATCCATCAATCTCTTCATTGGAGTTATCTTGTGTCATGGCACACCTAAAGCCTTCCCTAAGGATTGTTGCTACTTATGGTGCTTATAAATGATCCAAGTTCTTCGTTTATCCTCCCGGTGAAATAAGTTTCTCGTCTCTTTGTTCTTATCAATCCAATTCTTTTCCCGTGAGTGGCAGGTTGTCACCTCATAATTTGAGATGTATTCCATAAGACCATATCAAGCTTATTCTTTTTGTTGTTGGTTTTCCAACAACTCCGTTCTACAATTTGTTGTAAGTGTGCTCCCTCAAGATCTTGTTTCTCGTCGTTCATTCCATTCCATTCTCACTTCTGTTCCGGAGGCATTGTGATATTGCTCTCTTCAAACCTTCTTCTGTTCTTGTCAGGTTCTTGTTCTTTTCATGCTTATCCATTTAACCGGAGTGTTGTACCCTTTTGCTCAAGTTCTTTTAATATTATCAAGTCTTGCTTAACTTCTTAACCGGAGTGGTTTCAATATATATCTTGCCCTTCAACCTTAAGGTTTTTTGCAATGTTCTTTGTTCCTCTTTTCTATCGGAGTGTTGTCAACTTTGTTCACCTTCGCTGTATTCTTTTCTCGAAATTGTTCAACCTCGCAAGGTTCTTTGGTTTCACCCTTTGGTCAAAGAAGCAACTTAGTTTTACCTCTTCTCTTTCTCTTCCGTTTTCCCTCCGGTGCCATTCTAGATCTCGGGACGAGATCCTCTCGTAGTGGTGGAGTGTTGTAATGCCCCGAGACCGATGTGCCAGGTGTCTTCCAGTTATTCGATGTCGTTGTCATGTCATTTGCTTGCATGTTGCATCTTATCATGTCATCATGTGCATTGCATCATCATGTTTTAAAACTTGCATTCGTCCGGGTTCTCCGAGTTCTCTCCGTTGTCCGTTCTGAGCCCAACCACACTTGCACGCGCCTGCGGCATGTCCGAAATAGTATTTTTATAAGTGGCCGGAAAATGTTCTCGGAATGGGTTGAAAGTTGGCGTGTGGTCTTATTATAGTGTAGATAGACTGCCTGTCAAGTTTCATCGCATTCGGAGTCCGTTTGACGCCCCAACGAATAACTATAGCGGCAGTATAGCCGGTCTATCGTCGGACGTTTTCGGTCTCCAGAAACTGCTGCCGGGCTCTCTCTCTCTTCTCTCCTCCCAGCCTCGCCACAGTCCACCTAGGCCGACACCTACCCTCTCTGCATAGTGCATCCACCCCTCGCGCGCGTCTGGAAGTTGTCCTGAACCCGACCCGGGGAGTCGTCACCATTGGATCCGGATCATCCCCAAACGTCTACAAAACGTCTCCGTTTTGTTAATTGGACTCCCTAACCAATTTATTCTCGACCGCCTGATTACGATCGGACGGACTGAATACCCCCTTACCCTATTTCCCCTACCTATATAAACAACCTAACCCTAAAATCTCGGACGGCTGTCCCATCCATCCCTCACTCGCCGCCGCCGCTCATTCCAAATCCTCCTCGATTTCCTCAGCCACCCAACCAGCCTCCACCTTCCCGATCCACTCCACCCGAGCCAACCCGCAGCACCACCTACCTCGCTCGATCCGAATGGATCAAGGCGCTGCTTTCGCTCCCACATCTCCTCTGGATTCATCCCGAGACCAACCAGGCCCCGAGCGACCTCGCCCCCCTGCCATTGCCGGCAACCGCGTCACCAGGATCCAGCAAGGAAGAAAGATCCTCGCGCCAAGCAATTCTCCTGGCCGCCTCCCTCCTCCCATGCTTCAAACCAGGGCGGATTGGAACCAGTGCTTGAGCCCTCCTGTACCTCTCCTCAAGCTCGGTCACCTCAACGTCGTCCTCCCCTTCGTCTTCCCCTTCTGTTCCTTCCTTCCTCCTTCCATGCCGTAACTCCCTCCAACTCCCTCTGTTTTTCTTTCACAGGGAGAACAAGACACGCCAGCCTCCATGGATTTCGCACCGAAGCTCCATTCGCGCCGGATCCCCTCTTCGACCTTCGCTGACTTCGTTCTGCGCCTCCCTGTGATCGTCAGGGCCGCCAAGTCCCACGCCGCCGCTGGTCTTCTACCTGTCGAGGAGAGGAGGACGAAGCCCCTGCCTCGAGCCACTCCAGTGCCGCCGTTCCTCTGCTTCGTCTGCTTCCAGCAGGACCACGAGGCGCGCCCGCAGCCACAAGCTCACCGTCCTCCCGCCAGAGAGCTCCACTAGCAGCGCTGCCAGGCCTCTGCTCCCGTTCCCGTCACTCCGTCGCGCGCCAAGTCCCATGCTGTCATCGTCCGAAGCCTCGCTACCATTTTTCTTCAGATACGAGCAGATCAGCGCCGCGTCCTGCTTCCTCTGAATTGAAGACAGGCGCGCTGCCCTCATGCGTTGACCGCGCGAGCGCTCCCCTGCCTCGTCTTCGCCATGGGCCTCCAGCGCCAAGGCCCATCCGCCGGTCTACTGCTTCCCCGGCCTAGCACGCCCCTCTTTTGTTTTATTTCTCTTGTTGGGCCAGCCTGCAGTTTCGGCCCGAAATGTGATTTTTTTTCGCAGAACGTTTTAGCTAATTTTCCAGAGAATGCAGATTTACAGAAAACCCCTTGCACAACATGCATATAATAACTCACAATTCGTGCAACGGATTAAAATGAATTATATATGAAATTTGCTTAGAATTTTGTGTAGATTAATAATATCCAACTTTCATCTTTGTTTAAAATGTTTAAAATGCCGTTTGGTTAAATTTGCTCCTATGTCATGTTAAAATGCTTTATTTCATAACTAAATAACCGTAACTCGGTTTGTAATAAACTTTATATGCAAATGGGGTAGAAAAATGCCTAGTTTAACATGATGCACTCTTCTAGAATGTTTAACAACTCTAAAATTATGTTTAGGGCAGAACAGTACCAAACCTAATATATGCATATGAGGAGTTTCTGGACTTGTTGTTTTGTTGTTCCGGCCTCATTTAAACTTGACTAGATAGGTAGTTTTACTTTGCTTCACCCTCTTGCCATGTTTATCAACATTTAATATTGTTGGGTACATAAACGAGATCGAACTAAATAACTTGAATGTGGTGTTTCGTCAATATGCAACGGAGTTGTATGTTGAGCTCCACTTAATTTGTAGGATTGTTTGTGCATTTTGCCATGCCATGCTTCATTAAACCGGACATGCATCATACTTGATTGTGCATCATGCCATGTTTATGTGGTGGTTGTTTACTATGTTGTTTGCTTTCTTTCCGGTGTACTTCTTCTCGGTAATCCGGCAACGTCGCGTTTGTGAGGATCCGTTCGACTACGTCCAACTCGTTCTTCTTCCTTGCAGGATTTCAGGCAAGATGACCATACCCTCGAAATCACTTCTATCTTTGCTTGCTAGTTGCTCGCTCTTTTGCTATGCCTATGCTGCGATACCTACCACTCGCTTATCATGCCTCCCCTATTGTTGAACCAAGCCTCTAAGCCACCTTGTCCCAGCAAACCGTTGTTTGGCTATGTTACCGATTTGCTCAGCCCCTCTTATAGCATTGTTAGTTGCAGTTGAAGATTGAAGTTTGTTTTCTTGTTGGAACATGGAGATGTTGTTCCTTGTTGGGACATGTTTACTTGTTGGGATATCACAATATCTCTTATCTAATTAATGCATCTATATACTTGGTAAAGGGTAGAAGGCTCGGCCTTATGCCTGGTGTTTTGTTCCAATCTTGCCGCCCTAGTTTCCGTCATATCGGTGTTATGTTACCGGATTTTGCGTTCCTTATGCGGTTGGGTTATAATGGGAACCCCTTGACAGTTCGCCTTGAATAAAACTCCTCCAACAAGGCCCAACATTGGTTTTACCATTCACCACCTAGCCTTTTCTTTCGCTTGGGTTCTGCAGACTCAAGGGTCATCTTTATTAAACCCCCGGGCCAGTGCTCCTCTGAGTGTTGGTCCAACCTGTCAGCTTCCGGTGGCCACCAAGGGCAACTCTGGGCTGACCTACCGGAACCTTGGACAATCCGGTGTGCCCTGAGAAAGAGATATGTGCAGCTCCTATCGGGATTTGTCGGCACATTCGGGTGGCTTTGCTGGTCTTGTTTTACCATTGTCGAAATGTCTTGTAACTTGGATGCTGAGTCTGATCGGAATGTCTTGGGAGAAGGAATATCCTTCGTTGACCGTGAGAGCTTGTGACGGGCTAAGTTGGGACACCCCTGCAGGGATTTGAACTTTCGAAAGCCATGCCTGCGGTTATGGGCAGATGGGAATTTGTTAATGTCCGGTTGTAGAAAACCTGAAGTTGACCTTAATTAAAATACATCAACCGCGTGTGTATCCATGATGGTCTCTTCTTGGCGGAGTCCGGGAAGTGAACACGGTGTTGGAGTTATGCTTGACGTAGGTTGTTCTAGGATCACTTCTTGATCATAGTTGTTCGATCGTGCTTTGCCTTCTCTTCTCACTCTCTTTTGCGAATAGGTTAGCCACCAAATATGCTAGCCGCTTGCTGCAGCTCCACCTCATACCTTTTACCCTTCCTATAAGCTTAAATAGTCTTGATCGCAAGGGTGTGAGATTGCTGAGTCCCCGTGACTCACAGATACTTCCAAAACCAGTTTGCAGGTGCCGATGATACCGTGCAGGAGACTCAACCAAGCTCAAGGAGGAGCTCGATGAAGATCTTGACCTTTGTGTTGCTTCGTTCTAGTTGATCAGTAGTGGAGCCCAGTCGGGGTCGATCGGGGATCTGTGTAGCTTTTGGGGTAGTCTTCTTTTATTTTGGTTCCGTAGTCGGACCTTGATTGTATCTGGATGATGTAATGCTTTATTCATGTAATTGTGTGAAGTGGCGATTGTAAGCCAACTATGTATCTCTTTCCCTTATGTATTACATGGCTTGTGTGAAGATTACCTCACTTGCGACATTGCTTTCAATGCGGTTATGCCTCTAAGTCGTGCTTCGACACGTGGGAGATATAGCCGCATCGAGGGCGTTACATGGCTAGTGAGAGATAATCATACTTAGGGGGGAGTGCGTGCGCCTATGATGGAGTGAGGGATTATGGTACTTTGGGGGGTGCATGCCACGTAGAGAGAGAATAAGTGCGGAGAGTGTTGGATGGGTCTATATGTAGCGCGAGCGAGACATGTGTATGTGTGAACCAGGGAAATATAAAGTTTGAGAGAGATAGAGGAGCCCCGATAAGGCTGAGTGGTGCGTCAGATAGCTGAGAGCGGGAAAGAGATATTCCATCCGCTCGATAATGGAGTGCATGTAAATTTTTTACAAGTCAAACTTTGGAAACTTTGATTAGGCTTGCGCAAATGTTATTTATATCTACAATACCAAAGATACATCATACGAAACTACATCTCATGATGAATCTAATGGTATATGTTTTCCGTTCTAGATGTAAATGTTTTTCTCCACGTACATGGTCAAACTTTGTGATGTTTGACTTTTCAATAAATCTATATGCTATGGAACGAAGAGAGTGCCTAAGTCGAGAGAGATCAAGTGCGTGTGAAGGAGAATGAGTGAGTGTGCAAAAGGAGTATGTGTGTGAAAGAGAAAGGGACAACAATGATAAATTAGAGAGAGTGTGTGTTTTTCGTTTCTGATGCAAACATATCACGCATGCATCTCTGAGATAGAAAAGCGAGGTGAGGAGATACACGAAGATAGCTGGCGTGTAATTGTTTGCAACGGAGAGAGACACCCCTATAACACATGTCCAATAGTGGTCTGGCCAACAAGGAACAAAGGTCGAGAGGGACACATGGAGAACACAAACACATGGGGAGGGAGAGAGGGTGTGTTTGTGATAGAGAGATCCCCTTGAGATCATGAGGGGACTATATGGGTGGGAGATCGAGGGAGGTGCGTGCGCTATAGAAAGATGCCCCGAGAGAAATCGAGATAGACCATGCACATGTTTGTGATGGAGACTAAGATTAGCTAGTCATATACATATAGGGGGGACTGCGTGTGCCTACATTTGAGTGAGAGACCATCATACTTGTCTAGGCATGAGATTGTGTGTGTGTGAGAGATAGAGACGGAGAGAGAACGAGGGAAAGAGATAGAGTTTTAGATGGGTCTATCGAGTGTGAGTGAGATATGCATGTGTATGTGTAACCCAGGTAGATGGAGAGTTTGAGAGAGAGAGAGAGAGAGAGGGAAGAGCTCCGAGACGATAGAGTGGTGCGTGAGAGAGTTACGGGCAACGAGCCAAGGAATTTGTGTGCGTATGATGAGTGCACCCAAGATATTTAGCTTGGACTAGAGAACCATACATATTGTGCGAGAGAGACCTATAGATGGAGTATATATGCATGCTAACTAGAAAGACCCCCCCCCCACACACACAGAGAGAGAGAGAGAGAGATGAAGAGAGAGGGAGAGGGACCAATAAGGTTTGTGTGTTGGATGCGTGCGACAGAATTGAAGATTGTCGGTGAGAGAGAGAGAGAGCAGGAGTCCGGGAGAGGGGGAGGTCGCGTTTTATGCATCAAAGACTGATATAAACCATGTTTCGATATAAACTTGCATTCAAATATTTAAATTGGAGAACATGTTGTCTACAATCCACACATGAATGGAGATATGCATATATCAAACAAGTTCATTAAGTTGGCTTTCAACATGTTCATGGAGTACTATAATACTGTACAACATGCTACTCAATTGAGGTGTTCAATCTTGGATTTAGTTCTCTATTTTGACCTGGTGAACGAGCTATTTCATTGAATCGGGATATTTCATTTTGGGTTTGATTCCCGTTTTTTGAGTGGGTCAATTATTTGTCATAGAGTAAATCGCTAGCAACGAGCATGTAAAAACGCATTACTCCCGAGCATCATCTCTCCATCTAAAAAAGAAGTGGCAAGCTAATATTTCAAAATTTGATTCAAATCGACTTGGTATGGTAGACGTGGATGCTCGTTCTCTCAAAATTTGAACGAACCGTTAAACACCCTCTGCTCAGTGGAATTCGCCCGAGCAAATAAATGGGAGACGCAAAATTACCGGCCTATGTGGGACACGCATCAATTGGCCCGTTGTACATCGAGGGTAGGTTCGTAACTTCATCCAAGCGCACATTCTCCTCGGCCAAAATGACATGTGTTGAATAATTCATAAACCATGGCCGGCAAAACACCCTCTCCTCGCCCGAAATAGCTCGCGCCCACTATTTCAAAACACGCTCTCCTCGCTCGAAATCGCTCGTGCCCACTATATTTTAAAACACGCCCTCCTCGCCCGAAATCGCTCGCGCCCACTATATTTCAAAACATGCCCTCCTCGCCCAAAATTGCTCGCGCCCACTATTTGGGAGAGGCAAAGTTACTCTACTATCCCCGACCCTAAGTACAGAGACCCAAGCCGAGAAGCCTAAAGGCAGGGGTAGAACTGTAACTCCCTCCCACATTTCAGGCAAATGCATCCGTAAGACATGGTCCCCCCTCCCAATTCCCCATTCATACCTCATGGGCGCCAAATCAGCTTCTCCCCGGAAGCTCCCTTCTCCCGAGCCGCGAAAACCCAGCCCCTCCTCCATGGCGCCCCCACCGCACCAAATTCATAGCCGCCCTCCTCTAATTCCGGAGACACTGTCCATTTGCCGTGGTGCACTGGGCCGTGTGCCTCTTACTCCGTGCTGCCCGAGCTGCATTGACGACGGCCGCGTGAACCGTACCGGAGCCGATTCACCCCCGCCGTTGTTCATGGCGTCGGAGTGGCTCCAACTTTGGACCCGTCCAGAGCCCCAGCGCTGCTTCCCCGTAGCCGTCGACCATCGCGACATCTCTGCTTCCCTACCGCTGGTAGCCACCGCAACTGCGCTAGCCTCACCAACTAGGCAGCTGGAGCTGCCTACTTCACCGGGCCGCTAGATGGGTCGCACCCTCATCTCAAGTCACTTTATTTAGGTGTCAGTTGTCTGAATTTTTATTCTGGGCCGATCGATTCCCAATGGGAAGCAGCACCCCTCGAGCCGGCGGAGCTCCTAGGCTGCCGGTTGGCTGGTGTCTAATGTAAGGGTGCGGGGGCGCAAGTTTGCCGCGGAAGCAGCGCTTAGATAGCTATCTTAGAGTTGGTGGGTTGAAGGTACTGCCACCGCCGGATCCGGATGACGCCAAGCCTTTGTGGATTGGCCCGGGGGTGGCGCAACCATGGCAGTGCGGTGGGGCGGGGAGCGGGGTTTTGGTCAAGGCCACGGATGGCGGAGGCAGGCTGCTCTGCCGGTGATCGCTGGCTCTTCGAGGAAGATTCCGAACAGTGTTAACCGGGAGGCACAAGACGGCCATCAAGCCATCCGACGTAGATCGGATAGTACCAAAATGAAATAAAATCGTGTGACCCCAATTTAGTCTAGAGTAAAAAGACGTGTGACCACTCTCGTACCTTGCTGTTAACCTCTTAGGGTATTTCTTCATATCAGAGATATGTGTCGTTCTTAACATTATGCGTTTTCTGCATCTTCAGCCACACCATCTTCTGACTCACCGCAGCTGCTCCAACAAGGGAAGCATACACCAAAAGGGAGCTATAGTCCCCACTCAACAGTTCCCTGCATCGAATGCGCGTGACCGACATGGACAGCCACAACAACTGCAGGGCCATCGACAAGTCAGCACATGATGCTCACTCCTATGGATGGCGGCCAGATAGATTGTACCCTCATCTTACTGGTGTGCAACATTTATGGCTCTGTTATTCATCTAAGCATGGAAAATAGATTATCACATTTCACAGTATATTCATTTTGATCTCTTACGGGTCTTGTTCAGGAGTTAACGTCGTTCCATAGTTCAGCTAAGAGACTTATTCTTTAGGTAACACTGTTCCATAGTTATCATCCATCAACTAATGCTATCCCACAGGCTGGTGATTATAGTATTATACCACTTCTAGTATAACCTATGTTGTTCCTTAATACTTTTGTGTGTAGTTAATCTCGAGTACAAACGATACATATTCTGTAGCTTTCATCTGTGTTCTCCCTTTATTTTTGAGACCTTTTGCTGCTAGTTAACCCTAGTCCTATTATTTATGTCATCTCCTACAGGCACTCATTACATAAATCTAACTACTAGTTGTCTTCCATGCATGTCAGATATAATTGCACACACTGATTTATCCACAAGAACATCACGGAGCAATGTAACGGCCAACAAACTTGACGTCAATGATACCCAATATGATGGAACATGTAAAGGCAGTTCTTCACAAGACTTGCAGAAAGATGATGAATCATATTCACCCCATAAGGTCCTTGCTCTAACTTGGCCCTTGATATGGGTACAACATGCATATAATGTCCTGGAGTGCATCTACTCTGTTGCAATGCCTTGTGCTTCGCCTGCTGATCATGCATGTAAATATGGCATACTTTCTTGTTTTTCAGTGCCTATTCCATTAATCATAACATCTTTTCAAATTCAAGTAATGTCATTCTACTCTATCACAATGTCATCTTCTTAGTTTTTACATCATGCTTCTCAATATCTTATGCATTGTTATTCATCAGTATGTACTTCATCTGTCTACCATACCATGTTCTTTTTTTACATTGAAGTGATGTTCTAGTGGTCTCCTGCAATGCCATCTTAGTTTCCCAATCATACAAGCATATGTTGCCTTAGTGTTTTCTTTAATGTATTCCACTAGCATACAATTTTACATTCAAGTAGTGTTTTTTACACTGTTGTCCTGTTGTATCCCTAGCTCTTACATCATACTCCCTCCATCCGGATTACATGTCGCAGAAATCGATAAAACTGGATGTATCTAGAACTGAAATATGCCTAGACCCATCCATTTATTTCCGGATGGAGGGAATACATGTCAATATGTCAGGCTTTTCTATTCTTTAGTACCTATTCCATCTCTGATGTAGCATGTTTTATAATTGAAGCACCATTCTTCTATATAAGGCATGCAAGAGGAATACGACTATGTTAGAATCTGAAGGGTTACAAACCAGGTCTTTGCAAAAGATCCAAACGCCAGGAGATAATAAACCAACTCCAGTTTTCATAGATACTGCTCCAGCACAGAGAAACCCAACTCCCACTGAAAATAAGCAGATTCCAGTGGCCAAAGAACTAGTCCGCTCTAGTCCAGCAAAAATATGTCAACTCCATTCTAAGAAGCGTGTGCGTATCCTCGCATCATGAAATTTTATAGCATTCTGATCATATTTTCTACATGTCTCTTACCCATCTCTCTTTTAGAAAATAAGCTTAAAGGATAGAAGACTTTCTGTACTGGGGTCGTATTCGAGGAAAGTATCTTGCGGGAATTCTCTGTGCTCCAATGCTGATGTAAGTACCTGTTGTATATCACTATATTTTTACATCAGCATGTATTTTGTTAATCAGTGTGAATCCAACCTTTATCTGATCTAAATTCAGTTGTAGCAAAATGTTAAAGGCGATAATGTTGATTTTTTAAGGAAAACTGCCTGGTAGTTTTGCATACTGAGTTGCATGAGTGTACTATCTCATATCATGCACATTACTGAACTGTAGTGCTGCTCTAGTTGCCCATTCATTCATTGTGTTAATGTTACTTCCATATTACCTTACCTGACTGATGATAGATGTTCCATATTGTGTTAATTTGGTGTAGGCTGGTGTGGTCTGGTTGCCCAAACATTCGTTGTGTCAATGTTGCTTTCCTATTATCTGACCTGGCCAATGATAGCAATGCTAGTGTGTTAATTTGGTGCGGGCTGCTGAAGATAAGAAGAAAAACTCTGAAAACAGCAAGGCAACCCCATTGTTTCTTTCCAATAAATCTAGGCCAGGTAATATGGCAATAACTCATGATTAATCTGTTCGGTTCCCCTCCTAATTTATGTTATGATGCAGTGGTCGACACAGTCTCCACTATCAATAATACAAGCCTGCAAAAATCGCCATCTGAATCTGTTCAGTTTCCTCTATCTCAAATACAACGAAAAAAATGTATGTTTGTGAACCAATTAATGGTTGAAGCAATGATGGAAATGGTGGAGGAATTAGGGCTGCACATTCATGCGCAACAACAACTGATCAATGTTTTCAGAGACAGTGTAGCAAAGCAGCAAGAACTTCCCCACATGTTTATGGGCGTCATCCGCGCTGAGGTTGTATATTGTGACGTTGTAGATTGTTAGGTTCTATTCATTTATTTGCACTGGCATCAATATTTGATTGCCCAGTGGATGTAATTTCATGTAATATATGCTGGATGTGCAATGTTTTTCCATGTATGTCGTACCTTTGCTTGACCGGTTTTGGTCATGTGCATAATTGCTCGTCGTAAAGGGATCGAATTATCTAATTGGGACTAAAGACATGTACGAACTTTAGTGGGCCCATTAAGTTAATGGGCCGTTACCAGGGCGAAAATTAATGGTCGGCCCTCTTACCTCCCGGGTCGTTAACAGGCCGGCATCGAAGCGGGCAACAGGTGGGCCCATCTGATTTCACGGGCCGTTAACAGGCCGTTACTAAGGGCGGGCTACATATGGCCCAACTATACTATGGGCCTTTAGCAGGCCGAAAGAGACAGCGGGCTCATACTTGATCATGAAGAGCATGGGCCGCTAAGAGGCCTAAAGTCAGGTCGTACTGTAAATGGCCCAACTGTGTTGTGGGCCTTTAGCAGGCCAAAAGAGAAACTGGGATGGTATTTGACCATGAAGAGCACGGGCCATTAAAAGGCCAAAACATAGGTTCGACTACAAATGGCCCTACTCATTTATGGGCCATCAATAGGCTGAAAGACACACCGGGCCGGGAATTGGCCCAATACTTAAATGGGTCGCTAAAAGGCCAAAACTAAGGTCCAACTACAAATGGCCCAATTCATTTATGGGCCGTCAACAGGCTGAAAGACACACCAGGACAGAAATTGGCCCAACACTTTAATGGGTTACTAAAAGGCCGAAATATGTACATCCTGAAAATTGGCCCATCCCTTGAATGGGTTGTTAACAGGCCGAAATCACATCGGGCCGATATTGAGCCCAAATATATAGTGAACTGTTAACGGGCTCGAACTGACGATGGGCTGCAATGGTGTCAAATCTTTAACGGGTCATTGATGGGCCGAATTGGCACATCTCTTATGGGTCGTCGGCTTAAATGGACCTGACACAAGAAGGCCTTATATGGGTCGGCCCGCTAATTTTTACTGGACCGGCCTTTTTCATCGGAATGGGCCACTGTTGGGCCGTGCCATGTGTCGACCTATCATAGGCGCCTCCTGTCCAATGAGTGGATGACATTTATCCCAACGGTGAGCCGACACGTGTTTCCTCTGGCCAATGAGAATTTTACATGTGGAAAATCCTCATTGGTCCGGCTGTTAATGGGTTATCGGATCCAAAACCGGACTCGATAGCTTAACGGCGACCCGTTACGGTGGATGCCATGTGTCGGTCACCCTTGACGAAAGCACTTTCATGACGCGCTATTTATCGTCATGGAAGTGGACACTTCCGTGATGATAATTTTGGTAATGTCATGGAACACTTCTACGACAGCACAGGTATGGCTATCTTGATTCTGTCATAAAATTGTCATGGATGTACATGCATGACAGAAAACGTGACCTATTGTGACAAACATGTATCATCACGGAAGTGTCTTTTTTTGTAGTGTGTACTCGTAAGTTAGCCACCATACATTGCTTAGCCGCTTGCTACAACCCCACCACTTATCCTTTCCATACCCATTAAGATTTGCTAGTCTTGATACCTATCGTGGAATTGTCACGGCAGATGTCCTCATGGAAGGACTTAGTTGTGGAGCCATTGCGATGAGGTTAGCTTAAAGGGGTTAAACGGGACAAAGGACACAGAGAGTTTATACTAGTTCGGCCCCTTGTGGTGAAGGTAAAGGCCTACTCCAGTTTGAGGTGGTATTGCTAGGGTTTCGATTACCGGGGAGCCAATACGCTTTGCTTAGCTTTCGATCTGTGTTTCTTGCCCTAAGCCGCTGTCGGGTCATCCCCTTATATACATGGGTTGACACCCTGCGGCCTACAGAGTCCCAGCCGGCTCATACAAACGTGTCCGGCTTGGTGACTTATCTTACATGCCTTATAACACAAGTTACATATACATGGCGGTTTATACTCACGGGCCTTAAGCCGCCTCTTGGTTTGGGCCCCTTAACAGGCCTACTTCATGAACCGCCACCTTCACATACTAATGGGCTTCGTCTAGATGAACCGCCATTGGGATAACCCGGCCCTTCCTGGGCGGGTCATATCCAATAGTTACATCCCCAACATTAGGCCCCAGGTTGATTTGAACTTGTTCATGTCAATCTTCAACACTTAGAAAAAATCCTCCTTCATCTTGTTGTGTTTACCTGTAAACCGCCATGACATCATATCCTAAAATCGCGGCAACCCGCCACGACGTCACCTGTTATTAATGTTACATACGGCCCAAATCTTAATAAATCTTTTCCTTTACTGATTCTCCGAAAGTCGAGGCGTCCGCGCCGTCACCTATCCGTTTTCCTCTCTCCTTTATTCTCGCGCATGATGCTTATCCTTCTAGCCTTATAAATAGGGCCACGGGTTCACTTCCCATTATCCCCCTTTGCCTTCTCGCTTCTTCTTCCGGCTCGCGACGCTCCAGCGCGCCCGAGCTCCCTCGTCGTCGCTCTTCGTCGACTCCGGCCGCTGCATCACTCTGAACGGACTAGAACGTCGCGGCACTCCTCCGCCATCAACCATCATCAATAAGTCTTTGCCTTTCCTCTTCATGGATCTGCGTTAGGGTTTCTCTAGTCGTCAGTGTTCATCATCGTTCTTCCCATTCTCTGTCCTAGATCACATAGTCCCGATCCGGAAATAGCACATATCTCGTGTGGTAGCAGTTTTAGCACTTATTTTTTATATCAGATTATATCTTCTTTGCAATAGATTTCATCTGAGCACCGTCACTCTTCTGCTGCCGCCACCTTAGGTTTAGATTTATTCCATTTTTCTGAACAGCCGCGGATCCTATTTTATAACTTCATCCCGTGAAACATGTTTGTCGCAACACTTAGTAAAATTTGCTCTTGTCAGGCCTTGAATGCCAGTACGTATCATGGCGGCTTACACCTCCGGCCTATAATCACTCATATATCAGTAGTCCTCACTTAAGACGACAGTCTCCAAAAAATAGTTATAACATTTTCCGCCGGCTTAAATGTATTAACTTTAAACCGAAAAACTTTCTTCCTTTTAGGCCTCCCTTTCCGCGATGCCGCCAAAGATAGTTACTACATGTAACTGGGTTTCCTCCATCGTCACTGAGGGTACTTTGAAAGACTTTGTCAAGGTTGGGTATTTACCAGCAAAGAGTGTCATGCATTACCGCGCCCCTGATCCAGGTGAATAAAGACCTCTGCCAAAGGATAATGAAGTCATTGTTTTTACTGATCACATGAACCAGGGCTTCTCTTTGCCCGGTTCTAAATTTTTCCGAGATGTTCTGCAATTCTTCCAACTCCATCCTCAAGACATCAGACCCAATTCTATGTCAAACATTTAAAACTTTCAGGTTTCTATGAAGTATACCTTCAAGAGGATCCTAGTGTCAAACTTTTCAGGGAATTCTTCTATCTGAACCGCCAAACGAGTTCACAAACGGACCCAGCTTGGAACTTGGTGCAATCTCGATTCAACGCAGAAGAGATGCCATCTTCCCTCATGTAGTTCTGCCGAGTCACCCTAAGGACTAGAATCAGACGTGGTTTTACTGCGAGGATATCTCTCCGGCTGATGAAAATCCATTGCCGGGTTATCGTGCTGAACGTGTTCACCCAAAACATCAACTCCCTGAAAAACTTACCTCCACTGAACGTAAAAAACTCACCCCCACTATCACGAAGGTCAAGGCCCTGCTGGGGAATGGGTTAACATGCATTGATTTGAGCCGCTGACCCAGTTTGATGTGTACTTATACCAGAGAAACAGATGATCCATTACGCCACAACTCTTTGCATTTGACTGAAGAGGCAATTATTGAAATGACAAAAACACTTGTGAATGGAAAATTCGAAGACTGCAGCAAAGTGGGTCTCAACCCTTTTTGCAAATTTAACCCTCCGCCAGATGTGAGTCTCTTAATTTTCCTTACTTTTATCTCATCATCCAAATACTATGTTAACTCAAGTATGCTAATCTTTTGCAGGCTAAATCTGATTTCTGGAAGGCAAAATATGACCATGAAGCTGCCAAAAAGGCCAGGGCTGCCACGAAAGCCACCAAGAAAACCACCAAGAAGCATAGGAAAAAACCAACTGCCTCTGACCTGCTTAATCTAGATGAAACTTCTGAGTCGGAGGTAGCCCTTGACTCTCTTGGCTCCTTTTTCAATTATCTTATTGACATTGATTACTCTCAGGATGACATGGGGGCCAGTCAAGCAGTTGATGAAGAGGTAACTATCATTTCCTCCGAGTCAGAGCCCTTGCTAAGACAGAAAATTTGACGAATAGTACGGAAAGTAAGCTTTTCACACCCCTTAGCTCATTGGGATCCTCACTTTCTTTTGAAGGAACAACAGCACGAGAGCCGACGCCGGACTCGGAATAGTGGAGGTGAAGAATTTTCCTCCGGTTTACCGAACACCCCAATTCCACGGAAACGCCAAAATGAGGTTCTTCCAAACTTAGCTCCTTTTTACCCGCTGGCGAGTCTCTTTCGCCAGCCAGTCAATTCCTCTGATCCAAACTTCCAGGAGGTTTCTCGCTCTTCCTCTGGCGACTCATCCAAGACCCAGCTGCCGGCTTTCAAAACCGCCCCTGGGTAACGACGATTACTTTTATTCTGTACTTTACATTCTTACCATTATATTGATTTGTCATAACCCGTTCAGTGGACAAGCAAAACCTAACAAGAAGGCAAAAGTGTCCAAGTCGGTTGAGGATCCTAAAGTTGTTGAACCGGAGCAGCAAGCCTCTGTACATGATGCCTCTGAAAAACATCCAGAAGAACCTGCTTCTGACATTCCTCCTGAGATGCCTGACCTCTCCGTTGATCAAACCAACACTGACTCGTTGAATACTGAACCGTCAATCTCACTTAAGCCATCAGAGACGCATACTTATGACGGTCTGATCACTGGCACTGGTTTTATTGATCCGGGAAATCTAACTATTTTAGCCAAACATTTTTCCAAGCAAGAAGTTATTGAAAGACGGAAAGTGAGGTTTGATGTCTCCCACTATGCTCAATTCAAAAGCAGTGAAGTATTGTCCAGTTATCTCAACCAAGTACACTCCAGCCGTGATTTTGAAATTGAGATGGTGAAACAGATGCACCAAAAATACAAGGTTTGTCTTCTGGCTTTAAATAAGTTATGTACATCCTGCCAGCCCCCAAGTCTACTGGTTATGATAAGATTGAATAAGCTGTAGACTTAGAATAATCCATAAGCATCTGTAATAGAATCCTCCCAAAGTCGGCTGTCATAATTAGATTTAAGTCGGATATGCAAACAATTTAGCATTGAATCCATAGTCCCCAAGGGCCGGCTTAATCAGCATGAATGAGCCGGTACTTCTCAGTTGTAGAGAGCAGAACTTACTTACGTAGCCCCCATGAGCCGGCTGTGGCTGTCCGTTGCGCTGGCAGGTCATCATTAAACAAGAATGAGATATGAACAAATATCCATTAGCCCCAAAGTGCTAAGTACTATTGCTTGCAAAGTGCTTAGGACTTAATCATATGAATCAGTTTAGGAAAAAACTCTACTACATGCATTAGCCCCCAAGTGCCAAGTACTCTTTCTTGCAAAGTGCTTGGGACTTTATTTATAAGAGCCATTTTACTTAAAGTAATTCTTTGACAGACATTAGCCCCCAAGTGCCAAGTGTTGTTGCTTGCAAAGGACTTGGGACTTATATTCTTGTAAGTATGAATGTGTTGACAAGTCTGTGCTTCATAAAGGTTGCTACTGCTGAGCTTGAGTCACAGTTAACGAATGCAAAGACCCGGCTGGCGAGTCTGGAGTCTGAAACCCGGAAGGCTGAAGCCAAATTTCAGTTTAGCATAGCTGAATCGGAAAAGCTAAAGACCAGTTTTATGACGGAGAAAAACACTTGGGCTGAAGAAAAGACTGCTTTAACACAGTGAGCTGAAAAAGGCGAGGCAACTCTTCAAGAAGTAACCACTGAACTCTCCGGCTTAAAACACCGTGTCTCTCAGATGGTTTCTGCTATCTTTGGTGAGTTGCTTTGCTAATCATCAAAAAGTGAATCCTTGTCATGATAATATAAACTGTCATTTAACCAATCTGTAATTTGTGCAGGTCCCAGGAGCAGCAACCAGAATCAAGACGTAGTAATGAAGCTGAAAGCCGTATATACATTGGTTGAACAATATACACCAGAACTCAATGCACATTAGCTACCATTTCTCCAACAAACCAAGGACCCAATATGTTAAGTGATGTGTTGAAGAAATTGGCAATCCTGCCCACCAGAATTCAAGAGATAAAGCGGTCTTGTGCGAGAGCCGGTGCTGTGACAGCCTTGAGCCGTGCTAAGGCATGGGTACCGGAGTTAGACCCGGCCGATGTAGCCAGTGGGTATCCAAGTCTGAAGAAATTCGTTCTCATGCGACAGTCATTGCTAAAGAAACCAATCTCTCCAAATATCAGTTGTCTTATGATGCAGAAAATCAGAAGATGTCTACTCTTGTGTATAAAGTGATGGATCTGATTCCTCCAATTCGTAAGCACACCTTCGCCCCTGAAATTGACCCGTCCAATCTTATTGATGACAAAGCTGAATTCTACGCCTTGCATGGCATTGATTGGTCAACACCAAACTTCCAGATGGCGGAGGAGGACGAAGAACCGGCAAGAGATGATCCAGAGCCAGGCCAAGAAGAATGAACCGCCAGGCGGTTTACATACTTTATCCTATGAAAAACACTAAATTCCGTTCGGCTCATGGAGCCATGTAATAGGGTAGTAAAAAACTTGAATCTGTCATGCCATCGTGCACGTTTCTGTTTTGTACAATATTGCTGATCCGCCAATTTGAAAGATGGTCCTCTCTCTTATGACAGTATTAATTTATGTAGATCAAACTTGAGTATTCTCCTGCACACAAACAAGTCACAAGTGCCATGGCGGTTTACCGCCGGGCGGGTCATGATATCCAATTGAAGGCCACTGGGGACGAGCAGTCCATAACCAGGACTGGTCTGGCCATAATGTTTTACATAATAAAATGTCATGCCTATAGCATGTGCTTAAATTGCCCGCTTACCAGCTTGATCCGGTTTCAAGTTTGTAGAACTATAACTCCAATCATAATATTATGATACTCTTGATGACTTAGAGCCTGCCATCCTGGCGGGTTGTAAAAACCCAAAAGAGGCATCAAATATGAGCCATAAGTAGGGCAGCTTGACCCGATGTGCAAAAACCAGATGGCAAAAAGAAATCGTATAAAGAAAAGAAAACAAAAAATTTGAGGCTTTTGAGGATCGCCAAACCAAAGTATCTTCTTCAATGAAACTAGTCGGAGCCATTGGAAGGTGTGTGCTATCCGTGATCCTGACTCGCTGTACCCAATCGACATTTGAACCCAGATAAAGTCAGACCTTGCTTTATCGACTTATCAGGAGTACACGGGGTCAGACTAATAGTATACATCATGGGCCGATTTATCCAAGTTTCAAGGAAGGCGGCTTATGAAGCCTGTATCTATCCTGACTAGCTGTAAGACGTGCTCTCACGTGACAACCGGCGTTTTAACCTTAACAAGCTTAGATCTTGGTCGAATACGCCATAAAGACTGATCGTTTAAGAGTTCGGTGGGTTAATCAGGATTACCTGATGGAGTTGAAGTAGCTGGCTACAGGTAGGATGGCCCGGAAAGGTTATGTTCTCTTTGGTCGAATACACCTATGTTTGAACAAACCTAGTCAAGAGGGTAGTAACGCTATGTTCTCTTTGGTCGAATACGCCTATGTTTGAATAGGAAGACCCCAAGTGACATACTAACAAATCGTGCTTCGTTAGGGACCTATGTTTGAGCTGTGCTGCGCATCCAACTCTCTTTTGTCCCTACAGTTTGGGCGTCAAGCCTCTTAAATGAACCTATAAGAAGATGATAAAGACTCAGCTTCAAGGAAGTGAAATGATAGAGGCCCTGGATTATCAGGGATGCCAGCTTTATTATACTGTCTATAATATATACACCATCAGATTATGAACATCATGAGAGCCGGTGGCTCAAGTATAGTAAGGTCAAAGATGAGCAATGTTCCACGGCCAACGGGTCTCCTCCTCCGATGTGCGTGAGTCCTTATGGTCTCGAACAACGATAAGGTAATAAGACCCATTATGCATATTCTTGTTGACCACGAAAGGTCCTTCCCAAGGCGGTGATGGTTTATGCATATCCGTTTCATCCTGGATGAGCCGGAGCACCAAATCACCTTCTTGAAATGTTCTGGTTTTGACCCGACGGCTGTGATAACGACGCAGATCTTGCTGGTAAACTGCCGAACGAGCCACCGCAATATCATGCTCCTCATCTAACAGGTCAAGTGCGTCTTGTCATGCTTGTTCATTGTCAGCTTCAACGTAAGCCGCCACCCGGGGTGAATCGTGACGGATGTCACTTGGGAGAACCGCCTTTGCTCCACAAACCATGAAAAAATGAGTGTAACCCGTAGATCTGTTAGGGGTTGTATTGATACTCCATAATACTGAGGGTAACTCCTCCACCCAATAGCCCGGTGTTCTTTGCAAAGGAACCATAAGCCGGGGCTTGATACCTCGCAGAATCTCTTGATTAGCTCGTTCCGCTTGACCATTGGACTGGGGGTGAGCCATAGAGGAGACATCAAGTTGAATATGCTCTTGTTAACAAAATTCTTTCATGACACCTTCAGGAAGATTAGTACCACTATCTGTTATAATGCTATGGGGAAAGCCAAAATGGAAAATCACCTTCTTGATAAATTTAACTGTCATTGCGGCATCACACTTGCTAATTGGCTCTGCTTCAACCCACTTAGTGAACTTGTCCACCGCCACCAAAATGTGGGTCTTTTTATCTGAGGACCTCTTAAAAGACCCAACCATATCAAGCCCCCAAGTTGCAAACGGCCAAGTAATTGGAATCATCCTCAACTCTTGATCCGGAACATGAGATCACCGTGAAAATTTCTGACAATCGTCACATCTGCTGACCAAATCCTCAGCATCAGCGTGACCCGTCAACCAATAAAACCATGATGAAAAGCCCTGGTGATCAGAGATTTAGAACCGACATGATGACCACAATCTCCTTCATGAATCTCTCACAGAATCTCACAACCTTCTTCAGACGAAACACAATGTTGAATCGCCCCTGTAACACTATGATGGTGCAACTCCCCATTAACAATCATCATTGACTTAGATCGTCGGGTTATCTACGTGGCTAAAATCTCATCCTCAGGTAACTCGCCCCGGGTCATGTAAACCAGGTATGGCACTGTCCAATCAGGAATAGCATGAAGAGCCATCGCCAACTATGCTTCCGAGTCAGGAATAGCAAGATCATCCTCTGTAGGCAACTTGACCGAAGGGTTAAGCAGAACATCCAGGGAGGTGTTAGGTGGGACCGGCTTATGCTGAGATCCTAACCGGCTTAAAGTGTCAGCCACTTCATTGTTAGGTGGGACCGGCTTACGCTGAGATCCTAACCGGCTTAAAGTGTCAGTCGGTTCGTTCTTCCTGTGATTAATATGCTCAACTTGGTAACCTTTCAAATGACCCGCAATAGCGTCAACCTCTCGACAATAAGCCTCCATGAGTGGATCCTTAGAATCCCAAGTGCCAGAAACTTGTTGAGCCACCAGATCTGAATTGCCGAAACACCTCACCCGACTTAAGTTCATTTCCTTAGCCATCCTAAGACCGTGAAGCAAAGCCTCATACTCAGCGTTTGTTAGTACAAGGAAACATTAGTTGGAGAATGTAAGAAAATTTTTCACCTCATGGGGAAGTCAAGACAACTCCAGCCCCCAAGCCTTCCAACTGACTGGATCCATCAAAATGAATAGTACAATATGTGTTATCTGGATTTTCCTTAGGTGTCTGCAATTCTGTCCGATCATTGGTAAAATCCACGAGTGCTTGCGACTTGATGGCCATACAAGGCGCATATTTCAAACCATGGGGTCCAAGCTCGATGGCCCACTTGGCAATCCGGCACGTGGCTTCTCTATTTTGGATGATGTCCCCCAAAGGAGCAGAGCTGACCACAGTAATGGGGTGACTCGGAAAATATTGCTTAAGCTTCCGGCTTGCCATAAAGACCCCATACACAAGCTTCTGCCAATGCGGATATCTCTGCTTGGACTCAATAAGCACCTCACTAATGTAATAAACCGGTTATTGAACCGGATATTCCTTGCCTGCCTCTTTCCTTTCCACCACAATAGCTACACTGACGGACCGGCTATTAGCAGCCACATATAATAATAGTGGCTCCTTATCAATAGGAGCAGCAAGAACGGGCGGCTCAGCCAACTGTTTCTTCAAATACTCAAATGTCTGATCAGTAGCATCACTCCAAATGAAGTGATCTATCTTCTTCATCATCTGATAAAGAGGGATAGCCTTCTCCCCTTACCGGCTTATGAACCGGCTCAAGGCCGCAATACGACCCGCCAAACGCTGAACATCGTTAACACACGCCGGCTTAGCCAAATAAGTAATGGCTTTGATCTTCTCTGGGTTAGCTTCAATGCCTCTGTTAGAAACCAGAAAACCCAAAAGCTTGCCCGCTGGTACACCAAAAACACACTTGGCCGGGTTAAGCATCATCTTGTAGATACGGAGATTGTCAAATGTCTTCTTCAAATCATCAATCAAGGTCTCCTTCTTCCTTGACTTCACCACAATGTCATCCACGTAAGCATGAACATTACGCCCGATCTGATTGTGAAGGCAATTTTGCACACACTGTTGGTAAGTCGCATGGGCACTCTTGAGCCCAAAAGGCAAAGACACATAGCAGAAGGCTCCAAACGGAGCAATAAAAGTTGTATTCTCCTGGTCCTTAACTGCCATCTTGATCTGATGATAACCAGAATAAGCATCCAAAAAACTCAAACGCTCACAACCCGCCGTAGCACCAATGATTTGATCAATACGAGGGAGAGCAAATGGATCAGCCGGACAAGCCTTGTTTAAGTCCGTGTAATCCACACACATCCGCTAAGTGCCGTTCTTCTTAAGCACCAACACCGGGTTAGCCAACCACCCAGGATGAAAAACTTCAACAATAAACCCGGCCGCTAAGAGCCGGGCCACTTCTTCACCAATGGCCTTCCGCCTCTCCTCGTTAAAATGACGGAGGAATTGCTTGACCGGCTTCAACTTCGGATCAATATTAAGAGTGTGCTCAGCGAGTTCCCTCGGTACACTCGGCATGTCTAAAGGCTTCCATGCAAAGATGTCCTGGTTCTCACGGATGAACTCGATGAGCACGCTTTCCTATTTCGGATCCAGGTTAGCGCTGATGCTGAACTCCTTATATGAGTCGCCAGGAATGAAGTCAACCAATTTAGTGTCATCTGCCAACTTCAATTTTAACAAAGGATCATGCTCTGCGGTTGGCCTTTTCAAGGATGTCATGTCCGCCGGGTCAACATTATCCTTGTAAAATTTCAGCTCCTCTTTTGCACGAACTGATTCAGCATAAGCCGCATCACCTTCCTCACACTCCAAGGCCACCTTGCGACTCCCATGTACCGTGATGGTGCCTTTATAACCCGGCATCTTAAGCTGCAAGTAAACATAACAAGGCCTTGCCATGGACTTAGCATAAGCCGGTCGCCCAAACAGAGCATGGTAAGGGCTCTTGATCTTGACCACTTCGAAAGTCAATGTCTCAGACCTGGAATCATGCTCATCTCCAAAGGCAACTTCCAAAGATATCTTACCCACTGGGTAGGCTGACTTACCCGGTACCACACCATGACAAACAGTGTTTGACGGCTTAAGATTCTTATCCATCAATCCCATGCGACGGAAGGTCTCATAATAAAGTATGTTAATGCTATTATCTCCATCCATTAGTACCTTAGTAAACTTATAACCTCCAACCTAAGGTGCCACCACCAGTGTCAGGTGACCCGGGGCGGATGATCCTCACGACTCCACAAAATAGGTTGCTCTGACCATCGTAAATAATATGGCACCACCGACTCAACAACATTCACAACTCTCTTGTGAAGCTTCTGACCCCCCTTACACAAACTGGTGGTGAAGACGTGGTATTGCCCACTATTCAGTTGCTTCGGGTTACTCTGATAACTAGACTGTTGCTGCTGCTGATTCCCCTGACTATTCTGCTGGTTGTAATTACCTTGGTTGCCGTTTCCTTGAAACCCGGAATTTGAACCGCCGCCTCCACGACTCGGACCATGAGAGCCAGACCCTGAACCGCCGTTCGGGCCATGGTTGTGTTGGATGGACTCCCTAAAGATTCTCATTATGATGCAGTCTTTCCAGAGATGAGTAGCCGGCTTCTGATCTGTTCCATGTTTTGGACATGGCTGATTTAATACTACATCAAGGTCAAACCTTGTCCCTTGATCCGGTGGTCCCTTACAACGCTTGTTATAATTGCGCGCATTGGTGTTAGCCACAAAATTATCATCCTTGCGCTTACCGTTGCCGCCCTGACTGGTAGGGTTGTACTGCTGCCCCTTCATGCCGCTACTCTTCTTTCCCTTTCCTGATATCTCATCCTTAGAGTCGGGGTCCTTGGTACCATCAGAGTCGGCATACTTAACAAGAGCCGCCATAAGCTCCCCCATGTCATTGCAATGACTCTTAAGTCACCCAAGCTTCTGCTTGAGTGAAATAAAACGGCAATTTTTCTCCAACATCAGAACCGCCGAGCCAACGTTGATGTTATCTGAAGAATGTATGATAGTTGAGACCCGGCGCACCCAGCTAGTCATTGACTCTCCCTCAGCCTGAACACAAGAAACCAAATCCACGATCGACATGGGATGTTTGCATGTATCTTTGAAATTCTGGATAAACCGGGCCTTCAACTCCTCCCATGACCCAATGGAGTTAGCCAGCAGTCCCTTCAACCAGGTGTGAGCCGTCCCTTCTAACATCATGGTGAAGTACTTAGCGTACGCAGCTTCACTAACATCCAACATCTCCATGGCCATCTCATAACTCTCCGCCCATGCCTCAGGGGGCTGATCTGCTGTGTAATTAGGCACCTTACGAGGGCCTTTGAAGTCCTTGGGCAGACGCTCATTTCATAGAGCCGCTGTTAGACACGTCACACCGAAAGCCTTAGAAGTTACACCTACCTCAATTGAAGTTGTCGGGTAAACCGGCGTGTGCTAATGAGCCGACAGCTGAGCTGCCAGTTCGGCCTCCCGACATGCTCTGCCCTAGTCCACTAAATCCTGCGCATTAGCACCATTGCACGCCGGGTCATGTCCATGAGGCTGGTTACAGCGCTGCTCTGTACTCGAGACTGCTGGTGAGTCAATATGCCTACTGTAGCTCCGGCTTGGACAAGGGGTTGAATGAATCCAGTCACGGCTATAAGAATAAGCCTGTTGCTGCACTAAAGCCGTTTGAAGAAGCTCCCTGGCCCTTCGGGTTTCAACTGTCGTCGGAGTCTCGCCCTCGACTGGTAAAGCTGCCAGTCGCGTCGCTGCAGCAATCATGTTGCCCAAAGGGGTGGAATAGTGACCCGGAGGTGTTACCACGCACTGAGGCGGGGTGTTGTTCATATACGGAGAACTTGTCACGCGTGGCTGACCCGGCACCCCACAGCCTGGCGCTTCAGTCATCCGATTCATCACCAGCGGGTTACTGGCCCTGGCTCCAGGGGTGTTGAAGAGGTCCCTTGACTCATAAACTGAGGGCAGACGACTCCGGTATTTTCTCCTCAAAACTTCGTTTGACGCATTCTGATCCACCGCGAGCCAATATGAATCTGCTGTGCTTGGGCACTTAAAACGGCTCGCTCTGCAGCCATCCTAGCATTTTCTGCTGCTAATTCTGCCTTGGCTTGCGCTATCTCATCACACAACTTAGCTACTTCTGCCTTGTGCTACTCCTGGTTGTCTAGGGTTACCTCAACCTCCATCAGAGTCGCCAGAGCATCCAACAGATTTGTTAAAACTTGAACCGGCAGGCCCGCTGAACTGCCAGCACCGGCTACCGTTACCGCCGCTGCACTAGAAGTCATAGCCGCGGCAGTTGTCGAACCAAGAACCGTCTGGGTGCCAGCCATGAAGATCGCTACTTTGTTCTGGCTCACAGGGATCCGAAATACTGTCGCCATCGGAACAGCCCCCAAGCCGCCCATCTTGAAGCTGATACATTGAATTGGTCTTGCTCGTGGACAATTCATCATCGGAGTAGATGGCCGTCTCACCGCCAGACACAAAACCTTCCAACTCAGCCCCATGGGTGAACCCAACAAAGACATGCTTTATGGCAGGTTGAACCCGGGCGGGTCGTGCATGCTGAGCCATCTCGATGATGTCGGTGCAGATGTCCGGTGCAGGGCCCGGTTCGCCGATCTTGTCGATGAAGACGTGGATTCCGCTGAAGGGGACCCGGTACCCGTACTCAATTGAGCCGAACTCGGGGCCCCAGCCTGCATCGTCGATGTAGAGCTTGCTGCGACGACTCTTGGTCATCTGGCCCACAGCATACCCCTTAAGCCCTTCGAAGCTTCCCTTTAAGAACTCAAAACCACCGTGCACTGGCCCCGCGGTGGGCGCCAACTGTCGTAGAATTGTCACGGCACATGTCCTCATGGAAGGACTTAGTTGTGGACCCATTGCGACGAGGTTAGCTTAAAGGGGTTAAACAGGACAAAGGACATAGAGAGTTTATACTGGTTCGGCCCCTTGCGGCGAAGGTAAAGGCCTACTCTAGTTTGATGTGGTATTTCTAGGGTTTCGATTACCAGGGAGCAAATACGCTTTTCCTGGCTTTCGATTTGTGTTTCTTGCCCTAAGACGCTGCCGGGTCGTCCCATTATATACACGGGTTGATGCTTTGTGGCCTACAGAGTCCCGGCCGACTCATACAAACGTGTCCGGCTTGGTGACTTATCTTACATGCCTTATAACACAAGTTACATATACATGGTGGTTTCTACTCACGGGCCTTAAGCCTTCTCTTGGTTTTGGCCCCTTAACAGGCCTACTTCATGAACCGCCACCTTCACATACTTATGTGCTTCGTCTAGATGAACCGCCATTGGGATAACCCGGCCCTTCCTGGGTGGGTCATACTCAATAGTTATATCCCCAACAATACCCATGGTAATGGGATTGCTGAGTCCTCGTGGCTCACAGATTACTACTACAACAGTTGCAGGTACAGGTAATGTGATGATCTGCCATGAGAGCGATGCCTGATTGCGTTTGGAGTTCTTCTACTGCTTCGATCAAGGGATTAGGTTCTGGGTCAGGGAGCATGGGATTAGTAGGGTGGATGTTGTCCTACCTTTTCGTTTGATTTCATCTATAGTCGGATCCTGCTCTTCTGTATGATGATTGCTTTGTATTGATGAACTATTGTATTCATGAGGTAGCTTGTGGCGAGTGTAAGCCCTTTATCTTGTATTCTCATCTATTCAGTACATGGTATGTTGTAATGATATCCCAATCATGAATTCATCACGTGATTGGGAGAGAATCGCATCTTGGGCTGTACAGGCACATAATTCCTATTTGCAAGAATAATAACATCATTTATTCTACCCAAAGGTTTCTTAATAGTGGAATCTGCTAAGTGCAAATTAAGAGAACATTCATGCATATTGATAAAACCTAGCACATCACATAGAGCTTTTGGTATTGTGGAAATGCTAACACCAAAATCACACAAAGAATTGCACTCATATTTTTTCATTTGAACTTTAATGGTAGGTTCCCACTCATCATATAATTTCCTAGGTATTGAAACCTCTAATTCTAGCTTTTCTTCAGCTTTCATCATCGCTTCTACGATATGTTTAGTAAAAGTCTTATTTTGTCGATAAGCAATGGATGAATTTAGCATGAATTGCAACAAGGAAATACAATCAATTAAATAACAACTGTCATAATTAAAATCCTTGAAATCCAAAATAGTGGGCACATCGCTATTTAAAGTTTTTACCTCTTCAAACCCATTTTGTAAAAAAATCATAAAGATTTTCACCCTCCGAATTATGGGGATGACTTGTAGATAAAGTTGACTCTTCTTCACTCCCCTTTTCATCAAGTTTAATATAACTAACCAAATATTCAATGGGTGTAACACCAATCATTTTAATATCTTCATCCTTACTATGATAAAAACCGAGCGAAATTGCTTTTTCTAAGAATTCTCACTTAGCCCTCAACCTAGAGATTCTTTCTTTACTTTAATACATGGAGACATAAAGAGTTTTAATGGATTCATTAATATCAAGCTTGGGTGGCAAAAGTTTAGTTTTAAGATTTTTCACATCATGAACGATTCTATCCATGCTCCTAGGCATACCATCAAGTTTACTCAATTTTTCCTCTACCGTAGTATTGAAAAACTTTTGGGCATTAATAAATCCTTTAACGTTACTTTCAAGATTAGAGTGCATCCTATTATTATTGTAATAATTACCTTAGCAATTTCCATAAATATTTGAGGAATTTCTAGGAAACGGCCTAGGATTAAAATTACCTCTATAAGCATTACTATTGAAATTGTTTTGCGAGAAAAAAATTCACATCTACGATATCATTATTTTGCTCAATCAAAGTAGAGAATGGCACAAAACTACGATCAATATGAGCACTTTTACTAGCAACCATTTTCATAAGCGCATCTACTTTATCACTCAAAGTATTAATTTCTTCAACAGAAATCACTTTTTTACTAGTAGAAGTTCTTTCAGTATGCCTAAAAGGATCAATACGGTCGACTAGAGGTGGTGAATAGGAGACTACAAATTTTAAACTTCCTTGTCAATTTTAAGGTTTAGCGGATAAATAGGGTTCATTAGATATGCAACTAGGTGAACACAACCTATATGACAAGCAAGCTTAAAGCAAAGTATGCTAGGCAACAATCTAATTAGCAAGCCAACAAGCATACAAGTCAAAGTAAAGTGAGGGAAAGGATTAACCACAAGTGAGGTGAGGACGCGGATTTTATCCCGAAGTTCACTCTTCCTTGAGAAAGAGCTACTCTCCATTTAGAGCGGTGCTGGAGCCAAAGCTTGTGGAACGCCATGAAGGCTCACTGTAGTCTCTTTCGAGTCACCCCCAATGGATGAGCCTCTAATCACTCGAGATTGGTCTTGAGGCGACCACCACACATTGACAAACTTCTCTGGAGCACACCACAAGCAAGGAAGCTTCCATGGGAACCTCTAACTGCCTAGGAGCCCAATCTCAAAAAGTAACAAGTCAATGGGGAAGAAATGTTAGAGGGAACGCGATTTGCTTTGGTCAAGATGTAGAACGGGTGTTGCTCTCCCAATCCCTAAAGTTTCAACAAGTTTGGGTGGAGGAATCAATAGTATTAAGCAAAATGAGGTGTAGCAATGGTGGATCTCAACAAGACATTCGGGTTAGGCATGGAGGAAGAAGAAGGGGGCTTTTATAGTGTTTGTGCCCGGGTAGGCGTTTCGGCCCGTTGGACCTCGTGCGCACGGGCTAAGTCAGCCCTGTGCGCATGGGGTACTCAGAGACTTCCACACAAGACCCTGTGTGCAAGGGGTACTCAGGGACTTACATAGTACCCCGTGCGCATGGCGGTCAAATGATCTCATGCGCACGAGGTACTCAGAGACTTACGCAGTACCCCGTGCACACAGGCGCAGTACCCCGTCCGCACCCTGTGCGCACGGGGTAGCCAGAAACTTTCTGTTGCAAGCCCTTTGAGTAACACATGCATGCACACTATGGATTTACCGGTAGGAATGGGTAGGCTTGTGTATATGTTTCGGGAATGACATCCCACGCAACACATATCCACACCGACCCCTCTTAATAGTGTGGTCTTTCCTACGACACGAAGTAAACCAAAAATAAAACCTTCAAATCACCAGAAGACCACGCCTTTGATCTTTTTGAATTGGGGGGTCGCACATCTCCATCAAAAGCAATATGGAGCCAATATCCTGAGATAAACTATATCACCAGATATTAGTTCAACTAACCACATTGTCATCAAACCAAAATAAATTGTAAGTGCCTAATGCACTTTCAATCTCCCTTTTTGGTGCATTGATGAAAACGTGGTTAGAACATGGCATAAAGGATATGAAGATATGAACTAGCCATGAGACAAATATTGATCATAGAGGCTCCCCCAAGTACACACATATGCATGAGAAGGCATCAAGTACACACATAGGAGGCTCCCCCAAGATTAATATATGTGTGCCGGAATAAAATATATGCACGATAAGGCATCAAGTACACATATAGGAGGCTCCCCCAAGATTAATATTGTCAAGACATGAGATCAACATAATAAACCTATAACGGTGCCTAGATCTCATGAAATGGTGTGGTTGAGCAATTATCGTGAAACACATAATAAATAACATAATAAGCTCAATATAACCAATGCATTAAGGTCCAAGATAAAAGCTAGTGCCTCACGAGAAAATACAAGAAGGTCACAACCACAACAAGACAAGTAAATAAGAGTATCTCACGCCAACTAAAACCAACCAACAAAGCAAAGAAACACGAGGCTTGAGATCTCAACACACACTAAAGAGCATGTCGGGGAAACTGATCCACAAACACCTATGAGGCCGGCGGACCGAGCCCCTTTTGGTTCGGCGGGGGGCGGAGATCGCACGAAGAGCAGATCGAGGCGAAGCACACGAGCAGTTTACCCAGCTTCGGAGCTCTCCGGGGAGATAACACCCCTACTGCTGCTTGTTTGATTATCTTGTGTTCTTGCTCCAGAGAGAGAGAGAGAGCGTAGTGTTTTTCTGGGTTACGAATGGGTCGAACATCCCCTACGTTGCGCATGGGCCTCCTTTTATATGCTCAAGGGGTCACCGACAGGTGGCAACGCAGAGAAGGGTACAAATGTAAAAAGTGGGGTGGTTGGTACAGTTACTTGTACAGTGCACCCTACCTAACCCTGACGGCAGGGGACAAGGGCATTAAATGCCCATCTGGGTCGCCCAAACAGTGCAGAAAAGGACCGTTAGGGGCGCCACCGTTCGCCACGATGGCGATCTTGTCAGCTTCGCATGCCACTGTGCACCGCTGGTTGCACAGCCTCCCGCCACGCGTGCCTGGAGAGGCCCCCAGGGCGACACGTTGGTGGATGCGCTGGAGCGTGGGCACAGAGTGGCCGCCTGCCGCGGCAAGCGCCTTGCCACTGCTGTTATCTTGTCGGGCCCGGAAGCTTGTCGCTTACCGGGCCTCGAGGTACCTTGGTTGGTCTTCCCGGCAAGCTCCTCTTGCCGGGGCCTTGTTTCCTTGCCGGAGCGCGTGGCGCGTCGCGGCAAGTTCCTTGGAGTGCCTTGGTTGGCCTTCCCGGCAAGCTCCTCTTGCCGGGGCCTTGTCTCCTGAGCTTAAATACTTTGTTCTTGAATGGCTCCAAGGGAACCACGGAGGATCTTGGCGTTCGCCCGGCAAGCCTTGCCGCGGGGTGCTGCAACTGCCCGTGCACAAGTTCGGGGTACTAGGGTACCCCTATTCTAGTACACCGACAGGAGCCCCCGGGCCTGGGCAGACACGGTGCCGAGCGCTGTTGGGCCAGGCCCAAGACAGGGCACGGGCACACGCGGACTGGGCCACGCCGAATCTCGCTCCGATCCACCGCGCTCTCCCCTAACGGCACGCGTTGAATGCGGCATCGTGGGAGAGATCGTGGGTGGTTCTTTATTCGGAAGGGCGAAACGTCCGCCCCGCCCCTCTTTATAAGCAGAGGAAACAGGGGCAGTTCGTTCCCCCTCGCTGGTTGCTACTACTCCATCTTCACGAACCTCCGCCGCTCCCCCCCTTCTTCTCGAAGCCGAGAGAGCAGCGCTCCGCCCCCCATTGCCACCAGCATCGCCAACGCCGTCGACCTCCCCCACCACCTCCGCCATGGCTCCGAAAGCCGACAAGCGAAAGGGCGTGAAGTCGGCTGAGGCGCAGCGGCTCGCGGCGCTGCGGAAGGAGCGGGCGATCTTCTCCCCCCAACTCGGCGTGAAGGAGCTGAGGGAGTACTTCTACCTCTTTTGGGCGATGGAGACGCGTGCGCATTCGCGCACGAGGGTACTCCCGGCCGCTGCTTCGGAGCTGGCTCCAAACGGGTACCCATTCTTCGCGCTATTCTTCTATTGCAGGCTCTGCCCGCCCTTCTCGGAGTTCTTCTGCGATATCATGAACACCTACGGCTTCCGCCTCCTTGATTTCACCCCCAACGCCGTTCTGACCATGGCAGTTTTCGCACATTTCTGCGAAAACTTTGTCGGAGTCCACCCCAATGTTGCCCTTTTCCGCCACTTCTTCATACCTCGGGTAGAGAGAGGAGAGCCGCTTGTCGGAGGGATCGCCTGGATCTCGAGAGTCGGCAAGAAGGAGGCATACTTGGAGGGTGAGCTCCGCAGCAAGTGGGATGAGTGGAGAGCGGAGTGGTGCTGGATCGTCGAGGAGAATCCGCAGCCCTTCACCGCCGTGCGCCAAGCTCCAATAGTGCGCGACAATGACTGGAGCAACGTGGCCCCGGAAGACGAGAGGCTGAAGATCGCCATTACTAGGATCCTTCGCCTCAGGCTTGCCGGGCTCACTGTAGGCGTTGTAGGCGCAGATTTCCTCGGCCTCCGCATCGCCCCCTGCAGGAGAGGGGGAGGCCCGCCTGGGAATTCAAGAACTCGGTGGACATCATGAGGCTGCGGCCGGGCCTCAACTACAACTTCACCGTCTTGGAGCTGGATGCAATGCTCCTAGAGTTGTTCAAACGCGACCCCCAGCACCCATTCACGCTGCCGAGGGGCGTCGTTCCATTGTGCAATAATTCTTCGCTTGACCGGATCCGCGCCATGATGTCGTTGTGCGATTCACACGGAATCGTTCCAACTTGGCAAGAGCCTGCGGATGACGTCGTGCAAGCGTTCTTCGATAATTTGGAAGAAGTGCCGGTCCACGCTGACGAGCAGAAGAGCCTCACCCGTGACACCACCGACGAGGAGCTGCAGCGCATCGCCACTAGGGCGGAAGAGGTTGCGGCCGCAGCTGCCGCGGGTGTGTTCGGGTTCACTATGGAGGAGGCGGAGGCGGAAGAAGTGGCAAACCTTGCCGAGCGCGCGGAGTTCATTGGCGAGGAAGAGCCTGCCGGTTCTGAAGCCGAGCCTAGGGAGGTCGGCGAGGAAGATCCCGAGCCTTCAGAAAGCTTGCCGCGGGCGGAGCCCCCGGCCCCGCCAAGGAGGCGTCTTCGTAGGGCCGCAGACGTAGCGGGGCGGCAGCTGGGTCAACAGCCGCCGAGCCGTGCGACACGCTCTACCGCGACAAGCAATGTTGCCGCGGGAGCGCCTCACGCAGCAACGGCAACTGGAGCGGGATCTTCCCGAGCCACCTCCACCGCCCCCGCCAAGCGGCAAGGGATCCTACTCCTCCGCCTCGCCGCACCAGAGGAGAGCCGGACTTCGATCTTTCCGCGCTTAGCTCCGACAAGGAGGAAGAAGAGTAAGCTTCTTTGGTGCTCTTGTAGTTCTTCAATTTTGCTGTTTTTATCTTGTATCTGACTTGCTTCAATCTGGACTCCTTTCTTTTCAGGACGCTGGCCCAGAGAGCGGCGAAGAGGGCTAAGGCCGGGGTGATTGTCATCGAAGATGACCCCACCGTGTCAGCAGGGGGTGGGTCCGAGACCACCTTGACGGACCCGGCAACCACTCCTCAAAGCAGCCCCCAGCGCAGCCCCCAGCGTAAGTTCATACTTAGCTTTCTGCTGTCGGGCGCGCATGAGTGCTTTTTCCTTTGTTGATATCTTGCTTGTTGATTTGTGTAGGAGCAGAGCAGCCACATCAGGAGCGCCCGGAAGCTGGTCCCGAAGTGCCATCTGCTTCGACTACGCCGCCAAGGGAGGGGTTCCCGGTAAGGGAGCGCTCTCCAGCAAGGGAGAACTCTCCGGCAAGGGGCAGCACCGTCGATCCTGCGGAGGCCGGGACCGCAGCTGCCGATCTTGGCACAGGTAATTCACTTGTCCAAAAACTTTCCCTTGGGTTCTTCTTCTTCTGATTTTCTTCTCTTGGATTTTTGATTGATTTTTCTCCCTTCTTCTTTATTCAGACCCATCTGCTGCTGAGCCAATGGAGACAGAGGGCGCCGGCGAGGAAGGGACCGGTGCTGATGAGGCGGCCGGCGAGGAGGCCGCCAAGGCTGCCGCCGCAGAAGCCGGCGAGGGGTCGGGCGATCGCACTGACGACCCTGAGGCCGCAGGAGCGCCAGGCGCTGCACCGACCGCCGATCCTTCTGCCGCTGCTGCGGGGCCGGGCTCCGAGGAGCCCCAGCCCGGCGCCTACTTGAAGGCCGGCGACGATATCTTCATCAAGCTACCCTGGGCGTCGAGCTCCAGGGCGCCGGTTGAGGTGGAAACTTTTGATGGGGAGGTGCTCGCCTCTGCTGGACTGTCATTGGTCGACGCGCCCAGCAGCAGCAGTGGCAAGCCTGAGGAGGAGCAGCTGTTGCGGAAGTTGTTGTCACTCTACCGCGCACGGCAAGCCAAGCTGGCTTCCCGGGAAGCGCTTTTCGCGAAGGCGGGAGTTGACATGGAGAAGTGCGCGGAGGAGCTCCCGGGCCAAAATCAAGAAGCTCTCCGGTCCCTGGCACAGGAGCGAGAGCGACTCGACGAGGAACGCACGACCTTCCTTCTCGAGAAGGCCGAAGCTGAGGAGGAACAAAGGCTGGCCACCGAGAAGCAGTCCGCGCGAGAAGGCGAATTGGTGCAGCGGAAGACCAACCTCGACAGCTATGAGGAGGAGCTCGCCGAGCGCGAGCAAGCACTTGGCGGGGCGCTCAGGGAAGCAAAGGACGCTACCGCAATCGCAGAGGCCGCCAAGAAAGAGCTGGCGGAGAAGGTGGCGCAGCTGGAGGCCAACATCGGGAAGAGCGGCGAGGAGCTTGCCGCGCTCAAGCGTGAGCGTGAGAAGGATGCTGCCGCCCACGGTGAGCTGCAAGGTCTTCTCGCTGAGAGGGGCAAGGAGCTCAGCGCCGCCAAGGATTCCAATGCAGACCTGGAGTTGAAGCTGGCCACGCTGACGCAGACGCTGGAGGCCGCCAAGGAGCGGGAGAAAACCTTGTCGGAGAAGGTCAAAGCTGACAAGGCGCTGCTGGAGAGCATCGCAGTTACCCAGAACTCGTTCAGAGACACTATGGAGCACTGGACCGAGGGTTTGGTGAATATTGCCGCAGTCATCAACGAGGAGCTGGCGCAGCTGGGGATGGAGGACTTTGGGTATCCCTCCGACGAGAATCTCCAACCCAGCGCCAAGCTCAGCCTGTTCTTCAAGGGCGTGGCGACGGCACTCTAGCGGCTCCGGGAAAGGATCCCAAAGCAGCTGGCCGACGAGTCGCGCAAAATCTGCGCCGGGGTTCTCCAGAAGGTGCTGATGAAGGTGGCCTTCCACAATCCAGGCCTCAACTTCACCAACGTCCTCAAGTCCTTGCCGCCAGACGCCGATCGGGACGCACTCAAGGCCCTTGTCGCACCCATTGTGGACAAGGTGAGCGAGATCAAGAGGGTTGAGGGCGACCGTGTAGACTAGGCCGCCCATTTCTTCTTTTCCTTTGTCGCTGCTAATCATGTTATGAAAACAGTCTGTTAGAGCTGCGACAAGTTATCTTGTAATATAACTTTATTTCTGTTATCAATTGCTATGTTATTTCCTCTACTAGATTCCTTCCTTTGTATGTTTTTACCCTACGCTTCTAGGGAACTTGTCGGCGCAGGCACCCGAGCCGCGAGCGCTGAGTGCGGAACTTCAGCAGCCTGCTGGCGGCGCTGCTTCCGATAAGAAACCTTGTCGCGACTAGATGCAACACACTTAAGTTGTTGAGCGGACTCAAAACAAAGTAAGGGCGCAACTAGCCACGAGTTGGTTCCTCCGCGCACAGGTTTTCCATACAAAGCAGGGTCGTTCGAGGAAGATAACTCAAAAATTTAAAAATTGATTGCTCAAACTTTGGCAACTTAGCTTTTCTGTCGTTTGCTTCCCAGCAAGGCAAAACTTTGCTTGAACGACTCCTGGTCCATACCGCAATCTTCTCCTTCCCCCCCGGCAAACTTGTGTCGAGGGAACCTTCTTTTCCTTTGTTGAAAAGAAGAAAGAAGAGAAAATAATAATATGGAGCCCTTCGGCTCGTTATTGCTTACCGGATGTAGGTGCTGCACAAAGTGTCAGATAACACATGCAAGAAAGAAACTAATGCATGAAATGGACAAGTTGTGCGGAGCACATGGGGTTCTATTTATGCACGGGATCTGCGCCCGGCTTTGTACAAAGGATTACATGCAACAGCGGCAAGACTTGTACAAAAGGTGGTTGCCGGAACGGGTTCCGGCAACCGCGCCCTATGGGAAAAACTTACGAAGATGTTCTATGTTCCAGGAGTTGCTCACCGGAATGCCATCTTCGGTCTCAAGGCGGACAGCGCCGGGCCTTGTGACTCGTTTCACCCGATAAGGGCCTTCCCACTTTGGCGTCAACTTGTTGGAATTCTTGGCGGACTGAACGCGCCGAAGAACAAGGTCGCCTTCCTCGAAGCTTCTGGCTTTAACTTTGCGGCTATGGTAGCGGCGCAAAGCTTGCTGGTATCGAGCAGCTCGTACAGCAGCCTGAAGACGATCTTCCTCAAGGAGCAGCGCGTCGTCTTGTCGCAGCTGTTCTTGCTCAAGCTCATCATAAGCGAGCACTCGAGGCGATCCGTATACGAGTTCCGTGGGGAGAACTGCCTCTGCTCCATAGACTAGAGCGAAAGGTGTCTGGCCAGTGGCTCGATTTGGCGTCGTTCTGATCGACCAAAGAACCACCGGCAGCTCCTCGATCCAGTTTCTTCCGCACTTGCGCAGCCTGTCGAAAGTTCTGGTCTTGAGCCCGCGCAGCACTTCAGCATTTGCCCTCTCTGCTTGACCGTTGCTTCTCGGATGAGCAACAGAAGCGAAGCAGACCTTGGCGCCAAGGTCTTGGACGTACTGCATGAAGGTGCGGCTCGTGAATTGCGTGCCGTTGTCGGTGATGATCCTGTTAGGGATCCCGAAACGGCAAACAATTGACCTGAAGAACTTGACTGCTGACTGTGCTGTCACCTTCCTCACTGGCTGCACTTCCGGCCACTTTGTGAACTTGTCGATTGCGACGTACAAGTACTCAAAGCCCCCGACAGCTCGGGGGAAAGGGCCGAGGATATCGAGCCCCCAGACCGAAAATGGCCAGGATAAAGGGATCGTCTGGAGAGCTTGAGCTGGCTGGTGTATCTGTTTGGAGTGGAACTGGCACGCTTCACACTTGGTTACTTGTGCAGTTGCATCCTGGAGGGCTGTCGGCCAAAAGAAACCTTGCCGGAAAGCTTTGCCGGCAAGTGCTCTTGCGCCAATGTGGTGGCCACATATGCCTCCATGTATCTCTGCCAACAGCTTTTGTCCATCTTCCCGGCAAATACACTTCAATTTCACACCGTTGAGTCTTCTTCTGTACAGTATGCTATCGACAAACTGGTACATACTTGACTGCCGGGCTACTTTTTCCGCTTCTTCTTGCTCTTCGGGAAGTTCTCCTGTCTGAAGGAAATGGACAATCTGCTGTGCCCATGCTGGAGCTTGTGGCTCGACAACAAGGACTAAAGGCACATCTGCTGCTGCGGGAACATCCGCTTCTACGGCAAGGACTTGCGGCCCTGCCGGAGCTTGATGTTCCCCGGCAAGCTTGCCGGAGCAAAACTTGTCGGGAGCGTCTGCTTCAACGGAACAAACCATAAGGCTTGCCGGAGCAGACTGCCCCTCAGCATCCTTGGTGTTGATCTTGGGGACTTTCTTGGCGGCGGCTTCGGGAGCTCTGCCGGAAAGTAGTCACCAGAAATCAACTTCCTCTTCTTGCTTTGTCCAGTTGATGGTGTTACGGATGGTTGAGTCAACTTGAGCACAAAGATCCCTGGTTCCACAGGTAACTTTAGTGCGGCGCACTTTGACAGGCCATCAGCAATGTCATTCTGAGCTCTTGGGATATGCTCCATCTGTAGGCCGTCAAAGTGCTCTTCTAGCTTCCTCACTTCATCAACATATGCTTCCATCAATGGACTCTGGTAGTTCTTGTTCACTTGGCGGACGACAAGCTGTGAGTCACCCCTGACAATGAGCTTCTTGATCCCAAGGTCTGCTGCGATTCTGAGACCGGCAAGCAATCCTTCATACTCTGCAGTATTGTTGGTTGCTTGCTCCTTGGGAAAGTGCATCTGGACTACGTACTTGAGGTGCTCTCCGGTGGGCGCGACAAGCAGCACGCCCGCACCGGCGCCTTGCAGCGAGAAAGCACCATCAAAGTACATCAGCCACTCTTTGCTTGCCTCTTTGACGGGGATGCTCGTCTCTGGAATTTCTTCATCTGGTGTTGGCGTCCATTCTGCTATGAACTCTGCCAATGCTCTGCTTTGGATAGTTGAAGTGCTCTCAAACTTGAGGCCAAAGCTTGACAGTTCCAGCGCCCACTCGACAATCCTGCCTGTTGCTTCTGGATTTTGCAGTATCCTCTTCAGCGGAAAGCGAGTGACGACTGTGATCTCATGTGCTTGGAAGTAATGGCGCAGCTTTCTCGAGGCCATGAGGAGGCCGAAAAGCAACTTCTGCACACCAGAGTACCTTGATCTAGCCCCCTGTAGAAGGGAACTGACAAAGTAAACTGGACGCTGCACCATTCTCTTCTGCATCTTATCATGCTCCTGCGCAGATCCATCTTTGTCGGGACTAGAGCTTGTCGGCGAAGCCCCCTGCTTGTCGCTGGATGTATCTGCCGTGGTTGCTGGCTCATCATCTGCCTCCCTCTCCGCCACTAACGCAGCACTAACCACTTGATTGGTTGCCGCTATATACAGCAGCAACTTCTCTTGCGGCTTAGGTGCGACAAGTGTTGGAGTGGAGGACAGGTATCTCTTCAAGTCCTGCAGCGCAGCCTCCGCCTCCGGAGTCCATTTCATTGGACCTGCCTTTTTCAAAATTTTGAAAAATGGCAGGGCGCGCTCAGCAGATCTAGAGATAAACCTGCTGAGAGCAGCCACGCAACCGGCAAGCCTTCGTACATCCTTGACGCGCTTTGGTGCTTCGATCTGCTCAATGGCCTTGATCTTGTCGGGATTGGCTTCAATTCCCCGCTGAGACACGAAGAACCCGAGAAGCTTGCCGGAAGGGAACTCCAAACACGCACTTCTCGGGGTTAAGCTTGAGGTTGATCTTGCGCAGATTTGCAAATGTCTTGTCTAAATCTTGAATCAGGGTCGCCCTGTTCTTGCTCTTGACCACTATGTCATCCATGTAGGCTTCCACATTTCTGTGCATCTGCGGCTCAAAAGCGTGGTGGACTACCCTTGCGAATGTTGAACCAGCATTCTTCAAACCGAAAGGCATCCGTACGAAGCAGTACGTGCCACACGGGGTGATAAATGCGGTTTTCTCTTCATCCTCTTCTGCCATGAAGATTTGATGGTATCCTGAGTATGCATCAAGAAATGAAAGCAAATCACATCCGGCTGTGGAGTCAACAATCTGGTCAATGCGCGGCAAGGGAAATGGGTCTTTGGGACAAGCTTTATTAACATCAGTGAAGTCAATACAAAGCCTCCATTTCCCGTTAGCCTTGCGCACGACAACAGGATTGGCCAACCACGTGGGATGGAGCACTCCTCTGACAAGGCCTGCTGCTTCCAACTTCTTGATTTCTTCTGCGATGAATTCTTGGCGCTCCACTGCCTGTTTCCTGACTTTCTGCTTGACGGGCCGCGCATGAGGACAGACGGCAAGGTGGTGCTCAATTACTTTCCTGGGAACACCGGGGATATCAGACGGTTGCCACGCAAACACGTCGACATTCGCCCGCAGGAAAGCAACGAGCGCGCTTTCCTATTTGGGGTCAAGAGTGGCGCTGATGGTGAAGGTACCACCAGTGCCGTCCTCCTTGGCGGACACCTTCTTGGTCTCAGGTGGAGCTGCCATTGCCTTCTTACACTTGCCGGTGGAGCTCGATGGTGCGTCCTCGACGGTAGCGCAGCACTCCGAAGAGGTGCGCTTGCCGGAGTGGGCATCAGAGCTCTTGCCGGACTTGGTCTTCTTCTTCCCCCCGGGAGCTTCAGCGGCAAGTGTCTTGCGTTCTGCTGCGGCTGCTGCTTCCCGGTAGATCTTGTCGGCACAGATAAGAGCATCCTTCTTGTCGCCAGGGACAGAGATGACACTTATCGGGCCTGGCATTTTCAGTACGTTGTATGCATAGTGAGAGGCTGCCATGAACTTGGCGAGTGCCGGACGGCCAAGGATTCCATTGTAAGGTAATGGAAAGTCAGCAACATCAAATGTGACCCTCTCAGTCCTGAAGTTCAGCTCGCTGCCAAATGTTACCGGTAACGTGATCTTTCCCTTCGGCTTGCTCCTTCCCGGGTTGATTCCTTGAAATGTACCGGTCTCTTCGAGTTCGCTGTCAGGGATCTGGAGTTTCTGGAGCACCGCGGAGGAGATCAGGTTCAAGCTGGCCCCGCCGTCAACTAGCATCTTAGTGACCTTGAGGTTGCGGATTGTTGGTGAAACCAACATCGGCAAGCACCCGACCGCAGTTGTGCGATCAGGGTGGTCCTCAATATCAAAGATGATAGGCGTGCTGGACCATTTCAGAGGCTTGCGTGACTCGACGGGTGGTTCTGCTGCATTAACTTCCCGCACCCACTGCTTGAGCTGGCGGTGCGAGGTATGCAGAGAAGCACCACCGTCAATGCACAGGACCTCTGTGGCTTTCTGGAACTCCTGCTCATCAGTCTCCTCATCATCCATATCTTGATCGTTGTCGTCATCTTCATCCTAGTCGCGGCCGCGAGGAGGTCTGTCTCCTTGCCTCTGCTTGGCCTTGCCGCGGCGTCCTCCTCGGCCGGGACACTTCTTGCCGGATCCCCCAGCACCTTCCTGGGCCTTCTCCTTGTCGCGCCGCTCGTATTTAGCTTTCTGTTGCTCAACAAGCTGCTCGACTTTCCTACAGCTCTGGAGATCATGGCCCTTGGTGCGGTGGATCTTGCAATACTGCTTGTTGGTGCCGTCCTGCTTGTCGGTGACCGCCACCTCCGCGGCAACCTCCTTGCCGGAGTCACCAGCTTTGGCTTTGTTGGCGCCACCACCGTTGCCGGACTGCTCAACAACTAGCACCTCTTTGCCTTTCTTCTTCCTGTTGTTCCGCCGCCGGTTTTTCCTTGCCGGGGCAGCATCTTCACTGTCAGATCCTTCCGCTCCTACATTCTCTCCGGGGAGTCTCCTCCCTTCCTCAGCACGTGCACACTTGTCGGCCAGTGCATATAACTCACTGACGTCCCTGATCTTGCACATCGCCATTTCCTCCCGCATCCTGCGGTTTCGCACATTCTGATGGAACGCACTGATCACCGCGGCAGGGTGGACGTCTGGGATGTTGTGCTGCACACTGCTGAATCTCTGAATGTACTTGCGCAGGGGCTCTCCTTCCTTCTGGGCGAGCAGATGAAGATCACTCTCCTGGCCATGAGGCTTGTGTCCGCCTGTGAAGGCGCCGACAAACTGATGGCACAGATCAGCCCAAGAGGATATGGAGTTGTCCGGCAAGTGCATGAGCCAGGATCTGACGTTGGGCTTGAGCACCAGCAGGAAGTAGTTGGCAAGGATCTTGTCATCCCGTCCCCCGGCAGCCTGCACTGCAATGGTGTAGATGCTGAGGAACTCCGATGGATGCGTCTTGCCGTCGTACTTCTCCGGTACGTCTGGCTTGAAGTTCTTTGTGCTGGGCCACTGGACTTGCCGCAGCTCACGAGTGAACGCAGGGCAACCTACCGCGTACGGTAGATCGCCTGTTTGCCATTGCGCATGCATGTCAATAGAGGGCCCAGCGCGCTTGTCGGATTGATGTCGCGCTTCTCTTCGGCGCTCGATGCGAGTTCGAGCGCCTTCTTGTTGTCGATCATGAAGAACTTGGCGCTGATCACGACGAGCTCGTGGATCCGATGATGCGGTGGAGTTGTTGTCGAGGTTTATCCGGCGAGTCGGTGATCTTGGCCTTCGAGGTGGTGATTGCATGGTAGTTGCACCTCCACCCGTTTCGTCGCCACCGGCTCGCGCCCGGCAACCCTGCCGCGGCGGCGACGCGCTCGGCTGCCGTGGAGTGTCGCCGTTGGCGTAGCCGATGAGACTCTGAATGGTGGCCCTCCATTCGTCGATCTTGTCCGACGTTGGAGGGTAATCTAGGAGCAGTTGAGCTCGTGCCAAAGCTTCTGCTGGAGTGGTGGGTGGCAGTGGCGGACGGCGCGAGGAGCGGGATGTGCTCGGACTTCTAACTATGTTAGAAGGAGCAGTATCCCGTCCAGGCGACCGTGCCCCGCTTGTGCCAGCACGCTGGCGTGCACGCTGGTCTTGAGCGCCCCGAGATCCACCAGCTTGGTCTTGGCCTATCATGCGTATGGCACTGCAAGTGCCATGACGCTGTTGGTCTTGCGCCTCCTGAGAGCGGCGCGGAACAAGTACAGTCGCCGAGGTTTGTGCAGCCTTGTCCTTGGACCTGGCAGCATCATAAGCTTCCTCGTCGACGTCCATTCTTCCGCCGGCGTCCACTCCACCATCCGTTTGCTCCAACGGTGGCGGAAGTGACGTGGACGGAGCGGCTGCCGCCGAAGTCTTCTTCTTCGGTGGCATGTTGATAAAGGGAATGAAGATCTAGCTCGTGTGAACGCCGGATCAGGTTCACACAATCTCGACGCCCCCTACCTGGCGCGCCAAAGATGTCGGGGGAAGCTGATCCACGAACACCTATGGGGCCGACGGACCGGGCCCCTTTCGGTTCGGCGGGGGCGGAGGTCGCACGAAGAGCAGATCGAGGCGAAGCACACGAGCAGTTTACCCAGCTTCGGAGATCTCCGGAGAGATAACACCCCTACTGCTGCTTGTTTGATTATCTTGTGTTCTTGCTCCAGAGAGAGAGAGCATAGTGTTTTTCTGGGTTACGAATGGGTCGAACCTCCCCTACGTTGTGCATGGGCCTCCTTTTATATGCTCAAGGGGTCACCGACAGGTGGCAACGCAGAGAAGGGTACAAATGTAAAAAGTGGGGTGGTTGGTACAGTTACTTATACAGTGCACCCTACCTAACCCTGACGGCAGGGGACAAGGGCATTAAATGCCCATCTGGGTCGCCCAAACAGTGCAGAAAAGGACCGTTAGGGGCGCCACCATTCGCCACGATGGCGATCTTGTCAGCTTCGCATGCCACTGTGCACCGCTGGCTGCACAGCCTCCCGCCACGCGCGCCTGGAGAGGCCCCCAGGGCGACACGTTGGTGGATGCACTGGAGCGTGGGCACAGAGTGGCCGCCTGCCGCGGCAAGCGCCTTGCCGCTGCTGTTATCTTGTCGGGCCCAGAAGCTTGTCGCTCACCGGGCCTCGAGGTACCTTGGTTGGTCTTCCCGGCAAGCTCCTCTTGTCGGGGCCTTGTTGCCTTGCCGGAGCGCGTGGCATGTCGCGGCAAGTTCCTTGGAGTGCCTTGGTTGGCCTTCCCGGCAAGCTCCTCTTGCCGGGGCCTTGTCTCCTGAGCTTAAATACTTTGTTCTTGAATGGCTCCAAGGGAACCACGGAGGATCTTGGCATTCGCCCGGCAAGCCTTGCCACGGGGTGCTGCAACTGCCCGTGCACAAGTTCGGGGTACTAGGGTACCCCTATTCTAGTACACCGACAGAGCACCAACACCACCACCATGTCTCCCCCTTTGTCATCAAGACAAAAAAAGGAGACAAATGGCGACACATAGACCCACTAGACAAGAGGAGGAGCACTCGAAGCATTCTCATCATCAAAGCGCCATCCTGCCATTGGAAAGGAACGCGCTGTAGCCGCACCGTCGACGTCCTCTGACCCTGGGCCAACCTCCTCACTAGTTGCGGCCCTCGCTGCCTTTTGCTGACGCCTCACAAGCTTCTCCTTGTTGATTTCCTTAACCTGACGGCGCTGGATAGACTGGCACATGTTGAACATGTTGCTCATAGTCTTAAACAAAGACTTCATCTCCCCTTTGGCGAAAAAGACTCAGAACCTATCGTCTTGGCCTTACCGCGAGGGATCTATGTAGTGGAGGACATACCAGGAGTGTATGTGGCATGATCCTCAGGCCTAGGATTGTGCCCCACCTTGGGAGGCACATATGGAGCAGGAGTAGCTGGAGGCACATACGGAAGTCTTGTACTGAGAGCTGTACTTAGCCGGAGAGATGGACTCAATTAGCGCCTGGATGAATGGAGCATAAATCAAAGACTTGTTCTCCTGCACACACTAACGGAGCTCATAGAACATGAAGTCCAGAACATCCACTCTTTTCTTCCTATGCAGGTACACAAAGACTTCCAACATGGAACTCCGAATGTTGTGAGAATCACCGGCCTTTGGTGTGAGGGTATACCGAAGGATATGGTGCATCGTATCATAGAGAGGCACGAGATGCTTGATGGAACCGATGACAAAAGACTTATCTTGCTTGTATGTGAATGCAATCTCATCCTTAGTGTGCTGACCACTCTCATGAACTCTGCCAAACTCATCATTTGCCGCTTCTTCATCGAATAATGGGTAGGGAATAATCTCAGAGAACTTGGACATAGGAGCAGAGCACAGATGCGTCCCAGACATCCAAGTGAGGGTGCGAGCAAAAACATTTGAGAAGAAAAAGGTGGCGAAGAACTGCATCACAAGATCCTCATTGTACGGATAGTTGAAGGTGACAAAAGGAAGGAGTGCCAACCTCCCAAGGGCTGAACACACACCCGGAAAGAGATGATCATTGTCGCGGAGACTCTCAACATTAACTTGCTTGTGCGGAGCAAACTTCTTGGCCTTGGTCATATGGATGGTTCTTTCTTTCAACCCAAATCTCTTGCTTGTTCCATTTGGCAAGGGGAAGGTTCCGGAGATCTCGCCCTCCCAGAATGGCTTGCTCAGGACTAGACATCTCTTCTTCTTCATCTTCATCATCTCCATCAATAAGGTCATCCTCAGCCTCTGTCTCAGCATCTGCGGGGTTGACAGAATGAGCATTGATACATCTCCTACGTATCTATAATTTTTGATTGTTCCATGCTATTATATTATCTGTTTTGGATGTTAATGGGCTTTATTTTACACTTTTATACTCCCTTCGTTCCTTGATATAAGGTGTATAGATTTTTGAGAAAAAAAATCCAAAATATAAGGTGTATTACGTTGCACCACTCGTTTGGATAATTTTTTAGGGATTTTATTACATTTCCTTATATCATGCAAGCTCCTCTATTTTCTCATGTCAATTAGTTAGGTGTAATCTCGCCCCAAACTTGTGAAATTTTCCCTCCACATGCATTCTTTAATTTTCATGCCAGAAACTATACACCCTATATTTAGGAACGGAGGGAGTATTATTTTTGGGACTAACCTATTAACCCAAAGCCCAGTGCAAATTGCTGTTTTTTTGCCTATTTCAGTGTTTCGCGGAAAAGGAATATCAAACGGAATCCAAACGGAATGAAACCTTCGGGAACGTGATTTTTGGAACAAACATGATCCAGAGGACTTGGAGTGGACGTCAAGACACAGACGAGGAGTCCACGAGGCAGGGGGCGCGCTTACCTCCCCTGGGCGCGCTCTCCCCCTCGTGGGCCCCTCGTGGCTCAACCGACCTACTTCTTCCTCCTATATATACTCATATACCCTGAAAACATCCAGGAGCACCACGAAACCCTATTTCCACCGCCGCAACCTTCTGTACCCAAGAGATCCCATCTTGGGGCGTTTTTTGACTCCATGGCCCCTCCGATGATGTGTGAGTAGTTTACTTCAGACCTTCAGGTCCATAGTTATTAGCTAGATGACTTCTTCTCTCTCTTTGAATCTCAATACAAAGTTCTCCTTGATCTTCTTGGAGATCTATTCGATGTAACTCTTTTTTGCGGTGTGTTTGTCGAGATCTGATGAATTGTGGGTTTATGATCAAGTCTATCTATGAACAATATTTGATTCTTCTCTGAAATCTTTTATGCATGATTGGTTATCTTTGCAAGTCTCTTCGAATTATCAGTTTGGTTTGGCCTACTAGATTGATCTTTCTTGCAATGGGAGAAGTGCATAGCTTTGGGTTCAATCTTGTGGTGCTCGATCCCAGTGACAGAAAGGGAAACGAAACGTATTGTATTGTTGCCATCAAGGATAAAAATATGGGGTTTATATCATATTGCTTGAGTTTATCCCTCTACATCATGGCATCTTACCTAATGCGTTACTCTGTTCTTATGAACTTAATACTCTAGATGCATGCTGGATAGAGGTCGATGTGTGGAGTAATAGTAGTAGATGCTGGCAGGAGTCGGTCTACTTGTCATGAAAGTGATGCCTATATACATGATCATGCCTAGATATTCTCATAATTATTTGCTTTTCTATCAATTGCTCGACAGTAATTTGTTCACCCACCGTAATACTTATGCTATCTTGAGAGAAGCCACTAGTGAAACCTATGGCCGCGGGTCTATTTTCCATCATATAAGTTTCCAATCTATTTTATTTTGCAATCTTTACTTTCAATCTATATCATAAAAATACCAAAAATATTTACCTTATCATTATTATCTCTATCAGATCTCACTCTCGTAAGTGACCGTCAAGGGCTTGAAAACCCCTTTATCGCGTTGGTTGCGAGGTTCTTATTTGTTTGTGTAGGTACGATGGACTTGCGTGTGGCCTCCTACTAGATTGATACCTTGGTTCTCAAAAACTAAGGGGAAATACTTATGCTACTTTGCTGCATCACCATTTCCTCATCAAGGGAAAACCAACGCAGTGTTCAAGAGGTAGCAAGCATCTTCTTGAGAGTTGATACGTCTCCAACATATCTATAGTTTTTTTATTGTTCCATGCTATTATATTATCAATCTTGGATGCTTTATAATCATTTTATAGTCATTTTATATCATTTGTTGGTACAAACCTATTGACATAGTGCCAAGTGCCAGTTGTGGTTTTCTGCATGTTTTTTTGCATCGCAAGAAATCAATACCAAACGGAGTCCAAATGCAACGAAACTTTACGGAGATTTTTTATGGACCAGAAGACACCCAATGGGCCAAGGCAGCGCTAGGGGGGGGTGCTCTGAGGGGAGCACAACCCACCAGGGCGCGCCAGGAGGCCCAGGCACGCCCTGGTGGGTTGTGCCCACCTCGGGTACCCCCAAACTGCCTCTTTGCTCTATAAATACCCCAATATTATAGAAACCCTAGGGGAGTCAATGAAAGTCAATTCCAGTCGCCGCAGAGTCCAGAACCACCAGATCCAATCTAGATACCATCACGAAGGGGTTCACCACTTCCATTGGTGCCTCTCCGATGATGCATGAGTAGTTCTTTGTAGACCTTTGGCTCCGCAGTTAGTAGCTAGATGGTTTCCTCTATCTCGTTTGATTCTCAATACAATGGCCTCTTGGAGATCAATATGATGTTACTCTTTTTGCGGTGTGTTTGTTGGGATCGGATGAACTTTGAGTTTATGATCAGATCTATGTTTTTTATATCCATCAAAGTTATTTGAGTTTCTTTTATCTCTTATATGCATGATTTCTTATAGACTTGTATTTCTTCTCCAATATTTGGGCTTTATTTGGCCAAATTGATCTATTTATATTGCAATGAGAAGAGGTGCTTTGTAGTGGGTTCGATCTTACGGTGCTCGATCCCAGTGACAGAAGGGGAACCGACACGTATGTATTGTTGCTACTAAGGATAAAACGATGGGGTCTATCTCTACATAGATAGATCTTGTCTACCTCATATCATCATTCTTATTGCATTACTCCGTTTCTCCATGAACTTAATACACTAGATGCATGCTGGATAGCGGTCGATGTGTGGTGTAATAGTAGTAGATGTAGGCAGGAGTCGGTCTACTAATCTTGGACGTGATGCCTATATAATGATCATTACCTGGATATCTTCATGATTATTTAAAGTTCTATCAATTTCCCAACAGTAATTTGTTTACCCACCGTTTGCTATTTTTCTCGAGAGAAGCCACTAGTGAAACCTACGGCCCCCGGGTCTCTTTCTCATATTATTTGCCTTTGCGATCTACTTTTCCTTTGCTTTTATTTTCAGATCTATTAAATGAAAAATACAAAAATACCTTGCTGCGTTTTATTCTTATTTATTTTATTTGGCAATTAATCTATCAATCTACTATAGTTTTATTCACGTCTGTTTGCCTATCTTGGGGCGCCGCTACCCGAAAGGGATTGACAACCCCTTTTACACGTCGGGTTGCGAGTACTTGTTATTTGTGTGCAGGTGTTGTTTACGTTGTGTTGCTTGGTTCTCCTGCTGCTTCGATAACCATGGTTTCATCATTGAGGGAAATACCTACCGCCGTTGTGATGCATCATCCCTTCCTCTTTTGGGAAATACCGACGTAGCTTCAAGCGACATCGAAAGGAATTTATGGCATTGTTGCCGGGGAGGATCTTCAACATAAACCAGGTTCCTAATCACAAATCTCATATCCTCACAATTTACATTATTTTCCATTTCCCTCTCATTTTCCTCTCCCCTACTTCACAAAAAATTGCCGTTTTTTTCGCCCCTCTTTTTCGTTCGTCGTTTTCTCGTCAGATCTGTTTTTGTTTGCGTTCTTGTTTGCTATCTTTGCTTGTGTTTCCATATGTCTTCTATTTGGTTGCATCTTCGCTTGCTAAAAATCTACTGATATGGATCCTCATCCACTTGCTAATCTTTTCAAAAGATCCAATTATGATGAACCAATTATGAGTTTTGCTTGAGATTCGTGAATCTGAAAATTGTGATGTAGAAATTTATGATGTGATTCATGATAGCTCCTTGAATGAAAAGCATGATTGCAATGATTTTACTATAAGTTCTATTAATGTCAATTGTGCTAATAATATGCAAAACCCCAAGCTTGGGGATGCTAATTTTTCTATGTCAACTACTTGTTGCAATGATCATGATTGGGGTGATAATGATTCTTATGATCTTGAAAATTTATTTAAATCCCATGATGAATATGCTTGCGATAATACTAAAAGTGGGTTTGGAAGAGTGTAAACTTTAGATAAAAATAATCCCACATATTTGGAGAGCGTTCAATCTTATGAAATTTCTGATAAAAGTGGGTTTGGAGAGGTCATAACTTTATTTGATGATAATCCCACTATTTTGGAAGAGTGTCAACTTTGCATGCATCTGGATCATGTAGAAAATATGTTATGTGATAGCTATGTTGTTGAATTTGATTATGATCCTACTTTTAATTATTATGAGAGAGGAAAATATGGTTGTGGAAATTTTCATGTTATTAAATTACCTCTCGTTATGTTGAGATTGATATTGTTTCTTTCTTCTTCCTCGCATATGGTAGTTTTTGCTTGCCTTGATAAATTGTTTTCCTATAAAATGCCTATGCATAGGAAGTACGTAAGAATTAAACTTGTTTTTCACATTCTACATGATGCTCTCTTCGTATTTCAGTTTCTATCTTTCATGTGAGCATCATAGAAATCTCAATGCCTAGCTAGGGGCGTAAAACTATAGCGCTTGTTGGGAGGCAACCCAATGAATAAAATTTATTTTTGCCTTTTGCTTTCTTTTCTTGATTGTTTGAACAATTATGATACTATTATTATTTTGCTTTTTGTGTTTTAATTAGTGTTTGTGCCAAGTAAAGCCTTTGTATCTTCTTGGGTGATAGTTGTTTGATCTTGCTGAAAAAATAGAAACTTTTGCGCTCGAAAAAATAATTTTCGTTTTTAACCAGAGAATGATAAAATACCAGTTCCTTTTGCAGTAGATTAATATACAAATTGCCCATGCCGTCCTAATTTTGCAGAGTTTTGGGGGTTATAGAAGTATTCAGAATATCCAGATTGCTACAGACTGTTCTGTTTTTGAGAGATTCTATTTTCTTTGCGTTGTGTGCTTGTTTTGATGGCTCTATGGTTTTCATTGATGAGTTTTTGCCATAGAAAAGTTGGAATACAGTAGATATAATGAAAGAACAAAATATTAATTGGTTTACTACAACACTTATAGTAGTGATTTGTTTTCTTATACTAACAGATCTCATGAAGGCTTTTGTTGAGTTTTGTGTGATTGAAGTTTCAAGTTTTGGGTTATCTTACGATGGATGAAGGAATAAGGAGTAAGAAGAGCCTAAGCTTGGGGATGCCTCGGCATCCCAAGCTATTATCCAAAAGAGAGCAAGCAACTAAGCTTGGGGATGCCCCGAGTGGCATCCCGTCTTTCTTCTAACGACCATCGGTATTTTACTCGAAGCTATATTTTTACTCGTCACATACTATGTGTTTTACTTGGAGCGTCTTGTATGATATGAGTCTTTGCTTGTTTTATTTTGTCTTTTAAGTCTTGATTCCTTGCTGGACATACCTATTTGAGAGAGCCAAAATTATGTCATGACTTGTTAGAATTGCTCTCTATGCTTCACTTAAATTTTTATGAGCTATGGACTTGCTCTAGTGCTTCACTTATATCTTTTTGAGCACGGTGTGCTTTAGTATTTTTGAAGAAATGCTCTCTTGATTCACTTAGATTTATTTGAGAGCTCGTAAAATTTTCAAGAAATTCTCTCTTGCTTCACTTAAATTAATTTAAGAGAAAGAAATATTATGCTCGTGATCTTAACTTATATTTGTTTGAGCTTATCCAAAGCAACACATGAAAATTAGTCCCAAAGTGATAGATATCCAAGAAGGATATAATAAAAACTTTCATGAAGATCATTGGACAAAATAAACTTGATTCTTAGTAATAGTTTTGAGATATGATGATGTGATATGTGAGTCACGTTGATGAGTAATTATGCTTTAGTAAGAATATTGGTGTTAAGGTTTTTGATTCCCTATGCAAGCACGAAAGTCGATAATTATGCAATGAAATTATATCCTACTTGTGGTGCATTATTCAGTGTTAATTATGCTTAATGCTCGCTTAAGAGATTATTCGTTTCTTGGCTAGTCGCTTCTCAATCTTTTTCTAGACTTCATTTTGCACTAAGTATGATCACTACTTGTGCATTCAAAAACCTTTAAACCACTTTTGCCACATGAGTCCACTATATCTACCTATATGCGCTATTCTTTTGCCATTCTAAGCAAATTTGTATGTGCCATCTCTAATTTTCAAAATAAACTTCTCTTTCATGTGTTCGTACCACTCGCGGAGTGGTGAGGGGTGGCTAATATTTTCCATGCTAGATGTGTTATTCTGACGATGACTGTTTATTCACTTGTCATTGCACGAGAGTAAAGGCAAAGGTATTAGGGATGCCCAGTCCCGAAATAAAAAATGAATTTACTTTATATTGTCACATAATAAATTCCTTGGAAAGTGTTGGTATGGAAAGCACCCGTGGATACAGCTAGCCATGGAAAGTGAAAGTATGGTGGAAAAAGAAATAAACTTTATTTTCTGTTTGGGAACCGCCTATGATATATCTAGCATGGAAAGTGTTGGGAACTCTAAGTTGTTTTCGTTGGTGGGAAGGACACACCTCCCAAAATGTTTTTATCTCTAAGTTTTTCGCTTTGAGCTCTGGCACCTCTACAAATCCCTACTTCCCTCTGTGAAGGGCCTTTCTTTTACTTTATGCAATTTTTATTTTTGAATTTGAGTCTCCATCTTCTCTTATAGAAGAACCAACTAGGAGGCACTATGATCGTACTTGAGTATTGAGTGTAGTTAATATGTGAGTGTGTTTCATGAATGGATCAATGATTGAGCATGATGGGCTAGGGATAGCTTATTTTAGCGTTGATATTTTGAAAGACATGGTTGCTTGTTGATATGCTTGAGTATTTATGTTATCATGTCAAAACTAGACTATTGATTTGAACAAAATAAAAGTCCAAATGTCCATGTTATAAAGAAAAGAAATATGATATGACATGTTAGGCAGCATTCCACATTAAAAATTCTGTTTTTATCACGTACCTACTCAAGAACGAGTAGGAGTTAAGCTTGGGGATCCTGATGCGTCTCCAACATATCTATAATTTTTGATTATTCCATATTGTTATATTATCAATCTTGGATCTTTTATAATCATTTTATAGTCATTGTATATCATTTTTGGTAATAACCTATTGACATCGTGCCAAGTACCAGTTGTTGTTTTCTGCATGTTTTTTTACATCGCAGAAATCAATACCAAACGGAGTCCAAATGCAACGAAACTTTACGGAGATTTTTTATGGACCAGAAGACACCCAATGGGCCAAGGCAGTGCCTAGGGGGTGCTCCAAGGGGAGCACAACCCACCAGGGCGCGCCAGGAGGCCCAGGCATGCCCTGGTGGGTTGTGCCCATCTCGGGTGCCCCCAGACCACCTCTTTGCTCTATAAATACCCCAATATTCCAGAAACCCTAGGGGAGTCGACGAAAATCAATTCCAGCCGCCGCAGAGTCCAGAACCACTAGATCCAATCTAGACACCATCACGGAGGGGTTCACCACTTCCATTGGTGCCTCTCCGATGATGCATGAGTAGTTCTTTGTAGACCTTCGGGTCCGTAGTTAGTAGCTTGATACGTCTCCAACGTATCTACTTTCCAAAACACTTTTGCCCTTGTTTTGGACTCTAACTTGCATGATTTGAATGGAACTAACCCGGACCGACGCTGTTTTCAGCAGAATTACCAAGGTGTTATTTATGTGCAGAAACAAACGTTCTCGGAATGACCTGAAACTTCACGGAGCAACTTTTTGGAAAATATAAAAAATACCTGAAAAAGATGAAGGCCAGGGGGCCCACCACCTCTCCACGAGGGTGGGGGGCGCGCCCCCCTACCTCGTGAGCCCTCTTTTGCCTCTCCGACTCCAACTCCAACTCTATATATTGTGTTTCGGGGAGAAAAAAATCAGAGAGAAGAATTCATCGCGTTTTACAATACAGAGCCGCCGCCAAGCCCTAAAACCTCTCGGGAGGGCTGATCTGGAGTCCGTTCGGGGCTCCGGAGAGGGGAATCCATCGCCATCGTCATCATCAACCATCCTCCATCACCAATTTCATGATGCTCACTGTCGTGCGTGAGTAATTCCATTGTAGGCTTGCTAGACGGTGATGGGTTGGATTGGATCTATCATGTAATCGAGTTAGTTTTGTTAGGGTTTATCCCTAGTGTCCACTATGTTCTGAGATTGATGTCGCTATGACTTTGCTATGCTTAATGCTTGTCACTAGGGCCCGAGTGCCATGATTACAGATCTAAACCTATTATGTTTTCATCAATATATGAGTGTTCTTGATCCTATCTTGCAAGTCTATAGTCACCTATTATGTGTTATGATTCGTTAACCCCGAAGTGACAATAATCGGGATACTTACCGGTGATGACCGTAATTTGAGGAGTTCATGTATTCACTATGTGTTAATGCTTTGTTCCGATACTCTATTAAAAGGAGGCCTTAATATCCCTTAGTTTCCGTAAGGATCCCGCTGCCACGGGAGGGTAGGACAAAAGATGTCATGCAAGTTCTTTTCCATAAGCACGTATGACTATATTCGGAATACATGCCTACATTATATCAATGAACTGGAGCTAGTTCTGTGCCACCCTAGGTTATGACTGTTACATGATGAACCGCATCCGACATAATTCTCCATCACCGATCCATTACCTACGAGCTTTCCATATATTGTTCTTCGCTTATTTACTTTCCCGTTGCTATTGCTATCATCACTAGAAAATACCAAAAACATTACTTTTACTACTATTACCTTTTGCTACCGTTACCACTACTATCATATTACTTTGCTACTAAATACTTTGCTGCAGATATTAAGTTTCCAGGTGTGGTTGAATTGACAACTCAGCTGCTAATACTTGAGAGTATTCTTTGGCTCCCCTTGTGTCGAACCAATAAATTTGGGTTGAATAATTTACCTTCGAAAACTGTTATGATCCCCTATACTTGTGGGTTATCAAGACTATTTTCTGGCGCCGTTGCCGGGAGCATAGCTCTATTCTTTGAGTCACTTGGGATTTATATCTGCTTATCATTATGAAGAACTTGAGAGATCCAAGAACCAAGATTTATCCCTCAACTACGAGGGGAGGTAAGGAACTGCCATCTAGCTCTGCACTTGATTCACCTTCTATTTTGAGTAAGCTTGCGACACCTACACCTGCTTCTGCTATTCGTTCTGATATGTCACATTTTATTGATGATGCCACTTCTGCTATGCATGATACTTATGATGAAACTACTTCTATGCCTGATACTACTATGCCACTTAGTGATTTTATTGATGAACAAATTGCTAGGGCTAGAGAGATTGAAAATATTAATCTGATAATACTGATGAAAGTGATGATGAAGAATCACTTGTTATTCCTTAGGGTTATGTCTTTGATCAAGAAGCTTCTTTAGCTATTTTAGCTTGCAAAGATAGAAACAAACTCAAAAGGTTATTAGCTAAATGGAGTAAGCAATCTCTAAATGCTAGAATGAAACCTGACCCTGCTTTTGCTACTTCACCTATCTTTGTTACTGATAAGGATTATGAATTCTCTGTTGATCCTGATATAATTACTTTGGTTGAATCTGATCCTTTCCATGGTTATGAATCTGAAACTGTTGTGGCACATCTTACTAAATTAAATGATATAGCTACCATGTTTACTAAAGATGAGAGAACTCGCTACTTTTATATCCTTAAAATATTTCCATTCTTATTAAAGGGTGATGCTAAGATATGGTTTAATTCCCTTGATCCTGGTTGTGTGCGCAGTCCCTAGGATATGATGTATTACTTCTCTGCTAAATATTTCCCTGCTCATAAGAAACAAGCTGCTTTAAGGGATATATATAATTTTGTGCAAATTGAAGATGAGAGTCTCCCACAAGCTTGGGGGAGGCTTCTCCAATTACTTAATGCTTTCCCTGATCATCCTCTTAAGAAAATGAAATACTTGATATCTTTTATAATGGACTAACCGATGCTTCCAGAGATTACCTGGATAGTTGTGCTGGTTCTGTTTTCAGGGAAAGAACACCGGATGAAGCTGAAATTCTATTGAATAATATGTTGACAAATGAAAATAAGTGGACACCTCTGGAGCCAATTCGTGAGCCTATTCCTAAACCAACTCCGAAGAAGAGGGGTATTCTATTTCTCAGTCCTGAAGATATGCAAGAGGCAAAGAAATCTATGAAAGAAAAAGGTATTAAAGCTGAAGATGTTAAGAATTTACCTCCTATTGAAGAAATACACGGTCTTAATTTACTGCCTGTTGAAGAAACATATGATCTTGATCCATCACCTATTGAAGAAACTCATGGTCTTGATAACCCAACACAGGTAGTAAAGGTAAATTCTCTCTATAGACATGATAAAGCTGAAATCCCATTTACTAAGTTTGCTAGCCCATGCTTAGATGAGTTTGATAAATTTATGGCTAAGCAAGAACATTTTAATGCTTATTTTGGTAGACAATTGAAATACAATTCAAATATGCTTGAACACTTGGGTGATTATATGGCTAATGTCAAGGGTGAACTTAAACTTATTAGTAAACATGCTTCTATGGTTACCACTCAAGTAGAACAAGTACTTAAAGCTCAAAATGATTTGCTCAATGAATTGAATAGTAACGATAATGATTATGCTGTTAGAGTGGCTACTAGAACTGGTAGAATGACTCAGGAACCTTTGTATCCTGAAGGCCATACTAGGATAATTGAGCAAGATTCTCAGAGAAATAATATAGATGCACCTAGTCCTTCTAAAAGGAAGAAAAAGAAAAATGATAGGACTTTGCATGCTTCTAGTGAACCTATTACTGAAACACCTGAGAATCCATATGATATTTCTATTTATGATGCTGAAACACAATCTGGCAATGAACCTGAAACTAGTAATAATGTTACTGATAATGTTCATGATGATGCTCAACCTAGTAATGATAATGATGTAGAAATTGAACCTGATGTTGATCTTGATTACCCACAATCAAAGAATCAACGTTATGATAAGAAAGACTTTGTTGCTAGGAAACACGGTAAAGAAAGAGAACCATGGGTTCAGGAACCCATGCCTTTTCCTCCCAAACCATCCAAGAAAAAGGATGATGAGGATTTTGAGCGCTTTGCTGAAATGATTAGACCTATCTTTTTGTGTATGCGATTAACTGATATGCTTAAAATGAATCCTTATACTAAGTATATGAAAGATATTGTTACAAATAAGAGAAAGATACCGGAAGCTGGAATTTCCACCATGCTTGCTAATTATACTTTTAAGGGTGGAATACCAAAGAAACTTGGAGAAATAGGAGTACCCACTATACCATGCTCCATTAAAGGAAACTATGTTAAAACTGCTTTATGTGATCTTGGAGCCGGTGTTAGTGTTATGCCTCTCTCTTTATATCGTGGACTTGATTTGAATAAGTTGACACCTACTGAAATATCTTTGCAAATGGCTGCTAAATCAACCACTATACCTGTCGGATTTGTGAGGATGTGCCTGTTGTAGTTGCAAACGTTACTATTTTAACGGACTTTGTAATTCTTGATATTCCCGAGGACGATAGTATGTCTATTATTCTTGGAAGACCCTTTTTGAATACTGCAAGGGCTGTTATTGATTGCACTAAAGGCAATGTCACTTTTCATGTTAATGGTAATGAGCATACGGTACACTTCCCGAGGAAACAACCTCAAGTTCATAGTATCAACTCTATTGGAAAGATTCCATCGATTATATTTGGAGGTTTTGAATTTCCTCTTCCTACTGTCAAGAAGAAATATGATATTCTTATTATTGGGGATGTGCATATCCCCGTTGAGGTAACACAGTGTTATTCGAAATTTCTCCGGTTCCATGTTATTCGGAATGAGTTCGTTAACGAGACTTGATCAACCTTGTTAGTGGATTCCTTTTGATGATCATGAGATGGATGAAACTAGAAGGCACGACCTTCTGCACCCCACTTTTACTTTCTGTTATTTATCTTAAATAAAATTAAAATAAATATTTTTTTGTCTGTTATCTGATTATCCATGCAATATAAAAATACCCCGAAAATAAAAGTTCTCCAAGTGCCCTGAAATTTAAATATGATTTTTTTCTAGAATATTTGAGAATATTTGGCACTGAGAACACAGCAGGGGGGTCAACCACCTGCCCACGAGGGTGGAGGGCGCGCCCTTCCCCCTGGGCGCGCCCCCTACCTCGTGGGCCCACGGTGGCCCTCCTCCACTTATCCTTTCACCCACACACTCCTTCTTCCTCCCCCAAACATGAATATCCAGCTCAAACCCGAGTCCAAGCTCGTTTTGCTGCCATTTTCGATCTCCTTGCTCAAAGCACCTCTCACAAAACTGCTTGGGGAGATTGTTCCTTGGTATGTGACTCCTCCATTGGTCCAATTAGTTTTTTTTCTAGTGCTTTATTCATCGCAAATTTTTGCTGCTTAGGTGACCTTGTTCTTGAGCTTGCATGTCAAATTTATATGGTCAAAAGTAGTTTTGATGCATGATATAGGCCCTAGGCACTTGTAGGAGTAGTTGCTATCAATATTATTGAGTTTGGTTTACTTTATTTTGAAGTTACTAAAAATTTCAGAATTTTTCAGAAAATGATGAGGAGACTTTTGAGGGGCTCATCGAGCCAAAGCTCGAAGGAAAAGGCACTAAAGCCTAAGTATAATTTGCCTCGCACCGCGGAGGTTCGGGCGCGTGAATGGGCTTCCGATGATTTCTTGAGAGTAGCCGGTATTTATGAAGATTTTCATGAATTGGCTAAGAATGCAAGCCTCACCGCTTTCCTCCACGACCAATGCGATCGGTATCTCTTACTCACAAATACCTTTGTGCAAAACTTTCATTTCCATTCTAGGAGCTCACCACCTACGGTGGAGTTTCATTTATATGATAGCATAAGGAGATGTCACTTTATGATTTTTGTCGGGTTTGTTTAGTCCCTTTTGAGGGCAAGATAGAAGAACCACATCGCGATGATGTGGAGGGGTTTATTGATACTATCACTGTAGGGGAAACAAGGAAGGTTTTCGATGCACGAATCACTAGCATACATTTTCCTGTTTTACGTTACTTTGCATTATTTGCTAGTCATTGTTTAATTGGTCGCGGAAACTATGGAAATCTTAGTATCCCTGATATTATTATTTTGCTCCAAGGTTTATACGGTGATAACTTTGTAAGTATGGGCGGCATTATTGCTAAATGGTTAAGTCTGAACCGTACCAAGGGCCCCATCTTTGGAGGCATCTATGCTTCACGCCTAGCTGCACATTTTAACATACCTATTAGGCATTATGAGAAGGAATAAAAGGTGCTGCCTCGTGTTTATCTAGATTATAAAAGTATGGTGGCACATGATTTTATTGTTAAGAATAGGGAAGAGAGCTTAAATACCAATTGTTCTTTAATAAACATCATCCTGAGACTATTACCCTGCCTGCTCCTTCTTTGTTTGATTAATCTGTAGGCCAGTACCTTGTTCCATTAAAGGCTATTCACGCCTATCGGAACCCTGCACCAGCCATGGAGCCAGAGCCAGAACCACAAGTTGATCCTCCATGACAGTCTAATTATCAGTGGGATCCAGAGATGATTGTCAGCCAGTGGCAATCAGAGTCTTCCTCTTCTTCATCTCAGTACGACCCCAACTACTATTATGGATATCTGCCAGGCCAGTTGTGGCCATAGACCAACTTAGGCCAAAAGCCTAAGCTTGGGGGAGTACGTATTTCCCACCGACATTACATTTATGTTCACACACTCATTGCTAGATGTCGGTGCTCATACTTTTTCATTTGTATCATCCATGCTAGTTTATTTCCTTTTTATGCTTTCTTCTTGTGTGTTTAATAAACCTTAAGAAAAACCAAAAAAATTAGTTGTAGCTTTTAGCTAGTTTTAATTTCCATGCTTGTAGTAGTAATTAAAAAGAAAACCCAAAAATATTTCCTGTTCTTGTTTTGCTTGTTGGGAGCTTTCCCATGTAAATAGTTTTATTTCTTTTCTTTTCTTTGGGGGTCGATAGGAGAAGACCATGATTAAATTGTTGGAGTGGCTCTTGTATGCATACTTGTTGATCTCACAAAAGAGCCCATATTGCCTTGTCTTCTCCTGTTTATTGAATGCTTGTAGATTCCATCTTAGTCCAATGTACGTGCACAATTATTATTATTCACATCGTTCGGTCGTGCAAGTGAAAGGCAATTATGACGATATATGATGGACCGACTAAGATGAGAAAAGCTGGTATGAACTCGACCTCTTTTGTTTTTTTAAATATGATTAGTTCATCGTTCCTGATTCAACCTATTATGAATAAACATGTTTGCAATGACAACTAGAGATCATAGTTTCTTGTGCCATGCTTGATTAGCTATGAGTTATAATGGTTTACCTTGCGTGCCAACATGCTATTGAAATGGCTATGATGTGGTGTGATAGGGTGGTATCCTCCTCTGAACAATTTAAGTGACTTGACTTGGCGCATGTTCACGCATGTAGTTGAAACAAAATCAACATAGCCTTCACGATATTTATGTTCATGGTGGATTATATCCTACTCATGCTTGCATTCGGTGTTGATTAATTTTAATGCATGTTCATGACTGTTGTCACTCTCTAGCTGGTCGCTTCCCAGTCTTTTGCTAGCCTGCACTTGTACTAAGCGGGAATACTGCTTGTGCATCCAATCCCTTAAACCCCAAAGTTATTCCACATGAGTCCACTATACCTACCTATATACAGTATCTACCTGCCTCTTCAAACCCATTTTGTAAAAAAATCATAAAGATTTTCACCCTCCAAATTATGGGGATGACTTGTAGATAAAGTTGACTCTTCTTCACTCCCCTTTTCATCAAGTTTAATATAACTAACCAAATATTCAATGGGTGTAACACCAATCATTTTAATATCTTCATCCTTACTATGATAAAAACCGAGCGAAATTGCTTTTTCTAAGAATTCTCACTTAGCCCTCAACCTAGAGGTTCTTTCTTTACTTTAATACATGGAGACATAAAGAGTTTTAATGGATTCATTAATATCAAGCTTGGGTGGCAAAAGTTTAGTTTTAAGATTTTTCACATCATGAATGATTCTATCCATGCTCCTAGGCATACCATCAAGTTTACTCAATTTTTCCTCTACCATAGTATTGAAAACCTTTTGGGTATTAATAAATCCTTTAACATTACTTTCAAGATTAGAGTGCATCCTATTATTATTGTAATAATTACCTTAGCAATTTCCATAAATATTAGAGGAATTTCTAGGAAATGGCCTAGGATTAAAATTACCTCTATAAGCATTACTATTGAAATTGTTTTGAGAGACAAAATTCACATCTACGAGATCATTATTTTGCTCAATCAAAGTAGAGAATGGCACAAAATTACAATCAATATGAGCACTTTTACTAGCAACCATTTTCATAAGCGCATCTACTTTATCACTCAAAGTATTAATTTCTTCAACAGAAATCACTTTTTTACTAGTAGAAGTTCTTTCAGTATGCCTGAAAGGATCAATACGGTCGACTAGAGGTGGTGAATAGGAGACTACAAATTTTAAACTTCCTTGTCAATTTTAAGGTTTAGCGGATAAATAGGGTTCATTAGATATGCAACTAGGTGAACACAACCTATATGAAAAGCAAGCTTAAAGCAAAGTATGCTAGGCAACAATCTAATTAGCAAGCCAACAAGCATACAAGTCAAAGTAAAGTGAGGGAAAGGATTAACCACAAGTGAGGTGAGGACGCGTATTTTATCCTGAAGTTCACTCTTCCTTGAGAAAGAGCTACTCTCCATTTAGAGCGGTGCTGGAGCCAAAGCTTGCGGAACGCCACGAAGGCTCACTGTAGTCTCTTTCGAGTCACCCCCAACGGATGAGCCTCTAATCACTCGAGATTGGTCTTGAGGCGACCACCACACATTTACAAACTTCTCCAGGGCACACCACAAGCAAGGAAGCTTCCATAGGAACCTCTAACTGCCTAGGAGCCCAATCTCCAAAAGTAACAAGTCAATGGGGAAGAAATGTTAGAGGGAACGCGATTTGCTTTGGTCAAGATGTAGAATGGGTGTTGCTCTCCCAATCCCCAAAGTTTCAACAAGTTTGGGTGGAGGAATCAATAGTATTAAGCAAAATGAGGTGTAGCAATGGTGGAGCTCAACAAGACATTCGGGTTAGGCATGGAGGAAGAAGAAGGGGGCTTTTATAGTGTTTGTGCCCGGGTAGGCGTTTCGGCCCGTTGGACCCCGTGCGCACGGGCTAAGTCAGCCCCGTGCGCATGGGGTACTCAGAGACTTTCACACAAGACCCTGTGTGCAAGGGGTACTCAGGGACTTACATAGTACCCCGTGCGCATGGCGGTCAAAAGACCTCGTGCGCATGGGGTACTCAGAGACTTACGCAGTACCTCGTGCACACAGGCACAGTACCCCATCCGCACCCTGTGCGCACGGGGTAGCCAGAAACTTTCTGTTGCAAGCCTTTTGAGTAACACATGCATGCACACTATGGATTTACCGGTAGGAATGGGTAGGCTTGTGTATATGTTTCGGCAATGACATCCCACGCAACACATATCCACACCGACCCCTCTTAATAGTGTGGTATTTCCTACGACACGAAGTAAACCAAAAATAAAACCTTCAAATCACCAGAAGACCACGCCTTTGATCATTTTGAATTGGGGGGTCGCACATCTCCATCAAAAGCAATATGGAACCAATATCCTGAGATAAACTATATCACCAGATATTAGTTCAACTAACCACATTGTCATCAAACCAAAATAAATTGTAAATGCCTAATGCACTTTCAATCTCCCCCTTTTTGGTGCATTGATGAAAACGTGGTTAGAACATGGCATAAAGGATATGAAGATATGAACTAGCCATGAGACAAATATTGATCATAGAGGCTCCCCCAAGTACACACATATGCATGAGAAGGCATCAAGTACACACATAGGAGGCTCCCCCAAGATTAATATATGTGTGCCGGAATAAAATATATGCACGAGAAGGCATCAAGTACACACATAGGAGGCTCCCCCAAGATTAATATTGTCAAGACATGAGATCAACATAATAAACCTATAACGGTGCCTAGATCTCATGAAATGGTGTGGTTGAGCAATTATCGTGAAACACATAATAAATAACATAATAAGCTCAATATAACCAATGCATTAAGGTCCAAGATAAAAGCTAGTGCCTCACGAGAAAATACAAGAAGGTCACAACCACAACAAGACAAGTCAATAAGAGTATGTCATGCCAACTAAAACCAACCAACAAAGCAAAGAAACACGAGGCTTGAGATCTCAACACACACTAAAGAGCACCAACACCACCACCACGTCTCCCCCTTTGTCATCAAGACAAAAAAGGAGACAAATGGCGACACATAGACCCACTAGACAAGAGGAGGAGCACTCGAAGCATTCTCATCATCAAAGCGCCATCCTGCCATTGGAAAGGAACACGCTGTAGCCGCACCGTCGACGTCCTCTGTCCCTGGGCCAACCTCCTCACTAGTTGCGGCCCTCGCTGCCTTTTGCTGACGCCTCACAAGCTTCTCCTTGTTGATTTCCTTAACCTGACAGCGCTGGATAGACTGGCACATGTTGAACATGTTGCTCATAGTCTTAAACAAAGACTTCGTCTCCCCTTTGGTGAAAAAGCCTCAGAACCTATCGTCTTGGCCTTACGCGAGGGATCTATGTAGTGAAGGACATACCAGGAGTGTATGTGGCATGATCCTCAGGCCTAGGATTGTGCCCCACCTTGGGATGTACATATGGAGCAGGAGCAGCTGGAGACCAGTTGGAGTTGCGCTTCGGAATGGAAGTCTTGTACTGAGAGATGTACTTAGCCGGACAGATGGACTCAATCAGCGCCTGGATGAATGGAGCATAAATCAAAGACTTGTTCTCCTGCACACACTAACGGAGCTCATAGAACATGAAGTCCGGAACATCCACTCTTTTCTTCCTATGCAGGTACACAAAGACTTCCAACATGGAACTCCAAATGTTGTGAGAATCACCGGCCTTTGGTGTGAGGGTATACCGAAGGATATGGTGCATCGTATCATAGAGAGGCATGAGATGCTTGATGGAACCGGTGACAAAAGAGTTATCTTGCTTGTATGTGAATGCAATCTCATCCTTAGTGTGCTGACCACTCTCACGAACTCTGCCAAACTCATCATTTGCCGCTTCTTCATCGGATAATGGGTAGGGAATAATCTCAGAGAACTTGGACATAGGAGCAGAGCACAGATGCGTCCCAGACATCCAAGTGAGGGTGCGAGAAAAAACATTTGAGAAGAACAAGGTGGCGAAGAACTGCATCACAAGATCCTCATTGTACGGATAGTTAAAGGTGACAAAAGGAAGGAGTGCCAACCTCCCAAGGGCCAAACACACACCCGGAAAGAGATGATCATTGTCGCGGAGACTCTCAACATTAACTTGCTTGTGCGGAGCAAACTTCTTGGCCTTGGTCATGGGCAACTCATGGTACACTCTTCCTTGAAAGTCATTCTTGAACCGGGGATCCACTCCCAAACCTGTGGCAACAGCATATGGATGGTTCTGTCTTTCAACCCAAATCTCTTGCTTGGTCCATTTGGCAAGGGGAAGGTTCCGGAGATCTCGCCCGCCCAGAATGGCTTGCTCAGGACTAGACATCTCTTCTTCTTCATCTTCATCATCTCCATCAATAAGGTCATCCTCAGCCTCTGTCTCAGCATCTGCGGGGTTGACAGAATGAGCATTGATACGTCTCCAACGTATCTATAATTTTTGATTGTTCCATGCTATTATATTATCTGTTTTGGATGTTAATGGGCTTTATTTTACACTTTTATACTCCCTTCGTTCCTTGATATAAGGTGTATAGATTTTTGAGAAAAAAAATCCAAAATATAAGGTGTATTACGTTGCACCACTCGTTTGGATAATTTTTTTAGGGATTTTATTACATTTCCTTATATCATGCAAGCTCCTCTATTTTCTCATGTCAATTAGTCAGGTGTAATCTCGCCCCAAACTTGTGAAATTTTCCCTCCACATGCATTCTTTAATTTTCATGCCAGAAACTATACACCCTATATTTAGGAACGGAGGGAGTATTATTTTTGGGACTAACCTATTAACCCAAAGCCCAGTGCAAATTGCTGTTTTTTTTGCCTATTTCAGTGTTTCGTGGAAAAGGAATATCAAACTGAATCCAAACGGAATGAAACCTTCGGGAACGTGATTTTTGGAACAAACATGATCCAGAGGACTTGGAGTGGACGTCAAGACACAGACGAGGAGTCCATGAGGCAGGGGGTACGCTTACCTCCCCTGGGCGCGCTCTCCCCCTCGTGGGCCCCTCGTGGCTCAACCGACCTACTTCTTCCTCCTATATATACTCATATACCCTGAAAACATCCAGGAGCACCACGAAACCCTATTTCCACCGCCACAACCTTCTGTACCCAAGAGATCCCATCTTGGGGCCTTTTCCAACTCCATGGCCCCTCCGATGATTTGTGAGTAGTTTACTTCAGACCTTCGGGTCCATAGTTATTAGCAAGATTGCTTCTTCTCTCTCTCTTTGAATCTCAATACAAAGTTCTCCTCGATCTTCTTGGAGATCTATTCGATGTAACTCTTTTTTGCGGTGTGTTTGTCGAGATCCGATGAATTGTGGGTTTATGATCAAGTCTATATATGAACAATATTTGATTCTTCTCTGAAATCTTTTATGCATGATTGGTTATCTTTGCAAGTCTCTTCGAATTATCAGTTTGGTTTGGCCCACTAGACTGATCTTTCTTGCAATGGGAGAAGTGCTTTGCTTTGGGTTCAATCTTGCGGTGCTCGATCCCAGTGATAGAAAGGGAAACGACACGTATTGTATTGTTGCCATCGAGGATAAAAAGATGGGGTTTATATCATGTTGCTTGAGTTTATCCCTCTACATCATGTCATCTTACCTAATGTGTTATTCTGTTCTTATGAACTTAATGCTCTAGATGCATGCTGGATAGCGGTCGATGTGTGGAGTAATAGTAGTAGATGTAGGCAGGAGTCGGTCTCACGGACGTGATGCCTATATACATGATCATGCCTATAGATTCTCATAATTATTCACTTTTCTATCAATTGCTCGACAGTAATTTGTTCACCCACCGTAATACTTATGCTATCTTGAGAGAAGCCACTAGTGAAACCTATGGCCCCCGGGTCTATTTTCCATCATATAAGTTTCCAATATATTTTTATTTGCAATCTTTACTTTCAATCTATATCATAAAAATACCAAAAATATTTACCTTATCATTATTATCTCTATCAGATCTCACTCTCGTAAGTGACCGTGAAGGGCTTGACAACCCCTTTATCGTGTTGGTTGCGAGGTTCTTATTTTTTGTGTAGGTACGAGGAACTTGCGTGTGGCCTCCTACTGGATTGATACCTTTGTTCTAAAAAAATGAGGGAAATACTTATGCTACTTTGCTGCATCACCCTTTCCTCTTCAAGGGAAAACCAACGCAGTGCTCAAGAGGTAGCAAGGAAGATTTCTGGCGCCGTTGCCGGGGAGTCTATGCACAAGTCAAGACATACCAAGTACCCATCACAAACTCTTATCCCTCGCATTACATTATTTGCCATCTGCCTCTCGTTTTCCTCTCCCCCAATTCACCCTTGCCGTTTTATTCACCCTCTTTTTCTGTTCCCCTTCTCTTCTCCAGTTCGCCTCTTTCTGCTTGTTTCTTGTTTGCTCGTGTGTTGGATTTCTTGCTTGTCACTATGGCTCAAGATAATACTAAATTGTGTGATTTTTTCAATACCAACAATAATGATTTTATTAGCACTCCGATTGCTTCTCTTACCGATGCCGAATCTTGTGGAATTAGTGCTTCTTTGTTGAATCTTGTCATGAAAGATCCATTTTCTGGCCTTCCTAGTGAAGATGCCGCTACCCATCTAAACAACTTTGTTGATCTATGTGATATGCAAAAGAAGAAAGATGGGGATAATTATATTGTTAAATTGAAGCTATTCCCATTTTCGCTTAGAGATCATGCTAAAACTTGGTTTTTGTCTTCCCCTAAAAATTGGATTGAGTCATGGAATAAGTGCAAAGATGCTTTTACTCTAAGTATTTTCCTCCCGCTAAGATCATAACTCTTAGAAACGATATTATGAATTTTAAGCAACTTGATCATGAACATGTTGCATAATCTTGGGAGAGGATGAAATTAATGATACGTAATTGCCCTAAACATGGTTTGAATCTTTGGATGATTATACAAAAAATTTATGCTGGATTGAACTTTGCTTCTAGAAATCTTTTAGATTCGGCCGCGGGAGGCACTTTTATGGAAATCACTTTAGGAGAAGCTACTAAAATCCTAGATAATATTATCGTTAATTATTCTCAATGGCACACTGAAAGATCTACTAGTAAAAAGGTTCATGCAATAGAAGAAATTAATGTTTTGAGTGGAAAGATGGATGAGCTTATGAAATTGTTTGCTAATAAGAGTGTCACTTATGATCCTAATGATATGCCTTTGTCTACTTTGATTGAGAATAATAATGAATCTATGGATGTGAATTTTGTTGGTAGGAACAATTTTGGTAATAACGCGTATAGAGGTAATTTTAAACCTAGGCCGTTTCCTAGTAATTCCTCTAATAATTATGGTAATTCCTACAACAATTCGTATGGAAATTATAATAAGATGCCCTATGATTTTGAATCTAATATTAAAGAAATTATTAGTTCGCAAAAGAGTTCCAATGCTTTGACTGAAGAAAAAATGTCTAAGATTGATGAGTTGGCTAGGAACGTAGATAGAATTTCTCTTGATGTTGATTCTTTGAAACTTAGATCTATTCCACCTAAGCATGATATCAATGAGTCCCTCAAAGCTATGAGAATTTCCATTGATGAGTGCAAACAAAGAACCGCTAGGTTGCTTTGTGAAAGCGTGTTCTTCTAGTTTCCATGATAATAATGATGAAGATCTGAAAGTTATTGATGTGTCCCCTATTAAATCTTTTTTTTCAATATGAATCTTGATAATTATGGGACTGGAGATGAGTCAACTTTAGTTAGAAGGTGTCCCAATGATTCGGAGTTCTTAGATCTTGATGCAAAAATTGATAAAGGTGTGATTGGAGAGGCCAAAACTTTACATAGCAATGAACCCACTATTTTGGATTTCAAGGAATTTAATTATGATAATTGCTCTTTGATAGATTGCATTTCCTTGTTGCAATCTGTGTTAAATTCTCCGCATGCTTATAGTCCAAATAAAGCTTTTACTAAACATATTGTTGATGCTTTAATGCAATCTTATGAAGAAAAGCTTGAATTGGAAGTTTCTATCCCAAGAAAACTTTATGATGAGTGGGAAACTGCTATTAAAATTAAAATTAAATATCATGAATGCTTTGATTTATTGGGTTCTAGTGTTTCCACGATTCCTAAAACTTTGTGCGATTTGCTAGGTTTCCGTGAATTTGATGATTGTTCTTTAAACTTGCATCTTGCGGATTCCACCATTAAGAAATCTATGGAAAGAATTAATGATGTTCTTATTGTTGCAAATAGGAATTATGTGCCCGTAGATTTCATTGTTCTTGATATTGATTGCAATCCATCATGTCCTATTATTCTTGGTAGACCTTTCCTTAGACTGATTGGTGCAATTATTGATATGAAAGAAGGGAATATTAGATTCCAATTTCTATTAAGGAAGGGCATGGAACACTTTCCTAGAAATAAAATTAAATTACCTTATGAATCTATTATGAGGTCCACTTATGGATTGCATACCAAAGATGACAATACCTAGATCTATCCTTGCTTTTATGCCTAGCTAGGGGCGTTAAACGATAGCGCTTGTTGGGAGTCAACCCAATTTTTTTGTTCTTTGCTTTTTGTTTCTGTTTAGTAATAAATAATTCATCTAGCCACTGTTTAGATGTGATTTTATACTTTTAAATTAGTGTTTGTGCCAAGTAGAACCTTTGGGAAGACTTGAGGAAAGTCTTTGCGATCTTGCTGTAAAACACGGAAACTTTAGCGCTCACGATATTTGCTGCAAGTTTTTACTGGAGAGTGCGATTAGGTTGATTCTTTTTAGATGATTAATAGATAAATTCCTCACGTCCAAAATTTATTTTAGAATTTTTGGGGTTCCAGAATTATTCGAAACCTACATATTACTACAGACTGTTCTGTTTTTTACAGATTCTGTTTTTCATGTGTTGTTTGCTTATTTTGATGAATCTATGGCTAGTAATAAAGTTCATGAACCATATAAAAGTTATAATACAGTAGGTTTAACACCAAAATAAATAAATAATGAGTCCATTACAGTACCTTGAAGTGGTGGTTTGTTTTCTTTTACTAATGGAGCTCACGAGATTTTCTTTTAAGTTTTGTGTTGTGAAGTTTTCAAGTTTTGGGTAAAGATTTGATGGATTATGGAACAAGGAGAGGCAAGAGCCTAAGCTTGGGGATGACCAAGGCACCCCAAGGTAAAATCCAAGGACAACCAAAAGCCTAAGCTTGGGGATGCCCCGGAAGGCATCCCCTCTTTCGTCTTCGTCCATCGGTAACTTTACTTGGAGCTATATTTTTATTCACCACATGATATGTGTTTTCCTTGGAGCGTCTTGTATGATTTGATTCTTTGCTTTTTAGTTTACCACAATCATCCTTGATGTACACACCTTTTGGGAGAGACACACATGAATCGGAATTTATTAGAATACTCTATGTGCTTCACTTATACCTTTTGAGCTAGATAATTTTGCTCTAGTGCTTCGCTTATATCTTGTAGAGCACGGTGGTGGTTTTATTTTATAGAAATTATTGATATCTCATGCTTAACTTATATTATTTTGATAGTCCCTTAGAACAGCCACCGTGCATGATAAATGTGATAGGCATCCATGATCCGCATAATAAAAACTTCCATAAAAAGTGCATTGAGTACTAGGAGAAGTTTGATACTTGACAATTGTTTTGAGATATAAATGTGGTAATATTAGAGTGTGCTAGTTGAGTAGTTGTGAATTTTAGAAATACTTGCATTGAAGTTTGCAAGTCCCGTAGCATGCACGTATGGTGACCATTATGTAACAAATTTGACACATGAGGTGTTATTTGATTGTCTTCCTTATGAGTGGCGGTCAGGGACGAGCTATGGTCTTTTCCTACCAATCTATCCCCCTAGGAGCACGTGCGTAATGCTTGGTTTTTAATGACTTGTAGATTTTTGCAATAAGTATGTGAGTTCTTTATGACTAATGTCGAGTCCATGGATTATACGCACTCTCACCCTTCCATCATTGCTAGCCTCTTCGGTACAGTGCATTGCCCTTTCTCACCTTGAGAGTTGGTGCAAACTTACGCCGGTGCATCCAAACCCCGTGATATGATACACTCTGTCACACATAAACCTCCTTATATCTTCCTCAAAACAGCCACCATACCTACCTATTATGGCATTTCCATAGCCATTCTGAGATATATTCCCATGCAACTTTCCGCCATTCCATTTATCATGACACACATCATCATTGTCATATTGCCTTGCATGATCATGTAGTTGACATTGTATTTTTGGCAAAGCCACCATTCATAATTTTTCATACATGTCACTCTTGATTCATTGCCCTTCCCGGTACACCGCCGGAGGCATTCATATAGAGTCTTACTTTGTTCTAGTATCGAGTTGTAATCATTGAGTTATAAATAAATAGAAGTGTGATGATCATGATTAATAAACCATTGTCCCCAAAAAAAGAGACAAAGGCCAAATAAAAAAGGAAGGCCCAAAAAAAAGGGGCAATGCTACTATCCTTTTTCCACACTTGTGCTTCAAAGTAGCACCATGATCTTTATGATAGAGAGTCTCTTGTTTTGTCACTTTCATATACTAGTGGGAATTTTTCATTATAGAACTTGGCTTGTATATTCCAACAATGGGCTTCCTCAAATGCCCTAGGTCTTCTTGAGCAAGCAAGTTGGATGCACACCCACTTAGTTTCTTTTGTTGAGCTTTCATAAATTTATAGCTCTAGTGCATCCTTTGCATGGCAATCCCTACTCCTTGCATTGACATCAATTGATGGGCATCTCCCTAGCCCATTGATTAGACGCGTCGATGTGAGACTTTCTCCTTTTTTGTCTTCTCCACATAACCTCCATCATCATATTCTATTCCACCCATAGTGCTATATCCATGGCTCACGCTCATGTATTGCGTGAAAGTTGAAAAAAGTTTGAGATTACTAAAGTGTGAAACAATTGCTTGGCTAGTCATCGGGGATGTGCATGATGAGAGCATTCTTATGTGACGAAAATGGAGCATGACCAAACTATATGATTTTGTAGGGATGAACATTCTTTTGCCATGTTATTTTGAGAAGACATAATTGCTTAGTTAGTATGCTTGAAGTATTATTATTTTTATGTCAATATTAGAATTTTGTCTTGAATCTTTCGGATCTGAATATTCACGCCACAATAAAGAGAATTACATTGAGAATTATGTTAGGTAGCATTCCACATAAAAATTCTATTTTTATCATTTACCTACTCGAGGACGAGCAGGAATTAAGCTTGGGGATGCTTGATATGTCTCCAACGTATCTATAATTTTTGAATGTTCCATGCTATTATATTATCTGTTTTGGATGTTAATGGGCTTTATTTTACACTTTTATATTATTTTTGGGACTAACCTATTAACCCAAGGCCCAGTGCAAATTGTAGTTTTCTTTGCCTATTTCAGTGTTTCGCAGAAAAGGAATATCAAACGGAATCCAAACGGAATGAAACCTTCGGGATCGTGATTTTTGGAACAAATGTGATCTAGAGGACTTGGAGTGGACGTCAAGAAACGGAAGAGGAGTCCAGGAGGCAGGGGGCGCACCTACCTCCCTCGGCGCGCCCTCCCCCCTCGTGGCTCAACCGACCTACTTCTTCCTCCTATATATACTCATATACCCTGAAAACATCCAGGAGCACCACAAAACCCTATTTCCACTGCCGCAACCTTCTGTTCCCAAGAGATCCCATCTTGGGGCCTTTTTTGACTCCATGGCCCCTCCGATGATGTGTGAGTAGTTTACTTCAGACCTTCAGGTCCATAGTTATTAGCTAGATGACTTCTTCTCTCTCTTTGAATCTCAATACAAAGTTCTCCTCGATCTTCTTGGAGATCTATTCGATGTAACTCTTTTTTGCGGTGTGTTTGTCGAGATCTGATGAATTGTGGGTTTATGATCAAGTCTATCTATGAACAATATTTGATTCTTCTCTAAAATCTTTTATGCATGATTGGTTATCTTTGCAAGTCTCTTCGAATTATCAGTTTGGTTTGGCCTACTAGATTGATCTTTCTTGCAATGGGAGAGGTGCATAGCTTTGGGTTCAATCTTGTGGTGCTCAATCCCAGTGACAGAAAGGGAAATGACACATATTGTATTGTTGCCATCGAGGATAAAATATGGGGTTTATATCATATTGCTTGAGTTTATCCCTCTACATCATGGCATCTTACCTAATGCGTTACTCTGTTCTTATGAACTTAATACTCCAGATGCATGTTGGATAGATGTCGATGTGTGGAGTAATAGTAGATGCTGGCAGGAGTCGGTCTACTTGTCATGAAAGTGATGCCTATATACATGATCATGCCTAGATATTCTCATAATTATTCGCTTTTCTATCAATTGCTCGACAGTAATTTGTTCACCCACTGTAATACTTATGCTATCTTGAGAGAAGCCACTAGTCAAACCTATGGCCCCCGGGTCTATTTTCCATCATATAAGTTTCCAATCTATTTTATTTCGCAATCTTTACTTTCAATCTATATCATAAAAATACCAAAAATATTTACCTTATCATTATTATCTCTATCAGATCTCACTCTCGTAAGTGACCGTCAAGGGCTTGAAAACCCCTTTATCACGTTGGTTGCGAGGTTCTTATTTGTTTGTGTAGGTACGATGGACTTGCCTGTGGCCTCCTACTAGATTGATACCTTGGTTCTCAAAAACTGAGGGGAAATACTTACACTACTTTGCTGCATCACCATTTCCTCATCAAGGGAAAACCAACGCGGTGTTCAAGAGGTAGCAAGCATCTTCTTGAGAGTTGATACGTCTCCAACGTATCTATAATTTTTTATTGTTCCATGCTGTTATATTATCAATCTTGGATGTTTTATAATCATTTTATAGTCATTTTATATCATTTGTTGGTACAAACCTATTGACATAGTGCCAAGTGCCAGTTGTTGTTTTCTGCATGTTTTTTTACATCGCAGGAAATCAATACCAAACAGAGTCCAAATGCAACGAAACTTTACAGAGATTTTTTATGGACCAGAAGACACCCAATGGGCCAAGGTGGCGCTAGGGGGTGCTCTGAGGGGAGCACAACCCACCAGGGTGCGCCAGGAGGCCCAGGCACGCCCTGGTGGGTTGTGCCCACCTCGGGTGCCCCCAGACCGCCTCTTTGCTCTATAAATACCCCAATATTACAGAAACCCTAGGGGAGTCAATGAAAGTCAATTCCAGTCGCCGCAGAGTCCAGAACCACTAGATCCAATCTAGATACCATCACGAAGGGGTTCACCGCTTCCATTGGTGCCTCTCCGATGATGCATGAGTACTTCTTTGTAGACCTTTGGCTCCGCAATTAGTAGCTAGATGGTTTCCTCTATCTCGTTTGATTCTCAATACAATGGCCTCTTAGAGATCAATATGATGTAACTCTTTTTGCGGTGTGTTTGTTGGGATCGGATGAACTTTGAGTTTATGATCAGATCTATCTTTTCTATATACATCAAAGTTATTTGAGTTTCTTTGATCTCTTATATGCATGATTGCTTATAGCCTTGTATTTCTTCTCCAATATTTGGGCTTTATTTGGCCAACTTGATCTATTTATCTTGCAATGAGAAGAGGTGCTTTGTAGTGGGTTCGATCTTACGGTGCTCGATCCCAGTGACAGAAGGGGAACCGACACGTATGTATCGTTGCTACTAAGGATAAAACGATGGGGTCTATCTCTACATAGATAGATCTTGTCTACCTCATATCATCATTCTTATTGCATTACTCCGTTTCTCCATGAACTTAATACACTAGATGCATGCTGGATAGCGGTCGATGTGTGGAGTAATAGTAGTAGATGTAGGCAGGAGTCGGTCTACTAATCTTGGATGTGATGCCTATATAATGATCATTACCTGGATATCTTCATGATTATTTAAAGTTCTATCAATTTCCCAACAGTAATTTGTTTACCCACCGTTTGCTATTTTTATCGAGAGAAGCCACTAGTGAAACCTACGGCCCCCGGGTCTCTTTCTCATATTATTTGCCTTTGCGATCTACTTTTCCTTTGCTTTTATTTTCAGATCTATTAAATGAAAAATACAAAAATACCTTGCTGCGTTTTATTCTTATTTATTTTATTTGGCAATTAATCCATCAATCTACTACAATTTTATTCACGTCTGTTTGCCTATCTTGGGGCGCCGCTACCCGAAAGGGATTGACAACCCTTTTACACGTCGGTTTGCGAGTACTTGTTATTTGTGTGCAGGTGTTGTTTACGTTATGTTTCTTGGTTCTCCTACTGGTTCGATAACCATGGTTTCATCACTGAGGGAAATACCTACCGCCGTTGTGATGCATCATCCCTTCGTCTTTGGGGAAATACCGACGTAGCTTCAAGCGACATCAAAAGGAATTTATGGCATTGTTGTCGGGGAGGATCTTCAACATATACCAGGTTCCTAATCACAAATCTCATATCCTCGCAATTTACATTATTTGCCATTTTCCTCTCGTTTTCCTCTCCCCCACTTCACAAAAACTTGCCGTTTTTTTCGCCCCTCTTTTTCGTTCATCGTTTTCTCGTCAGATCTGTTTTTGTTTACGTTCTTGTTTGCTATCTTGGCTTGTGTTTCCATATGTCTTCTATTTGGTTGCATCTTCGCTTGCTAAAAATCTATTGATACGGATCCTCATCCACTTGATAATCTTTTCAAAAGATCCAATTATGATGAACCAATTATGAGTTTTGCTTGAGATTCGTGAATCTGAAAATTGTGATGTAGAAATTTATGATGTGATTCATGATAGCTCCTTGAATGAAAAGCATGATTGCAATGATTTTACTATAAATTCTATTAATGTCAATTGTGCTAATAATATGCAAAACCCCAAGCTTGGGGATGCCAATTTTTCTATGTCCACTACCTGTTGCAATGATCACGATTGGGGTGATAATGATTCTTATGATCTTGAAAATTTATTTAAATCCCATGATGAATATGCTTGCGATAATACTAAAAGTGGGTTTGGAAGAGTGTAAACTTTAGATAAAAATAATCCCACATATTTGGAGAGTGTTCAATCTTATGAAATTTCTGATAAAAGTGGGTTTGGAGAGGTCATAACTTTATTTGATGATAATCCCACTATTTTGGAAGAGTGTCAACTTTGCATGCATCTGGATCATGTAGAAAATATGTTATGTGATAGCTATGTTGTTGAATTTGATTATGAGCCTACTTTGAATTATTATGAGAGAGGAAAATATGGTTGTGGAAATTTTCATGCTATTAAATTACCTCTCGTTATGTTGAGATTGATATTGTTTCTTTCTTCTTCCTCGCATATGGTAGTTTTTGCTTGCCTTGATAAATTGTTTTCCTATAAAATGCCTATGCATAGGAAGTACGTAAGAATTAAACTTGTTTTTCACATTCTACATGATGCTCTCTTCGTAATTCAGTTTCTATCTTTCATGTGAGCATCATAGAAATCTCAATGCCTAGCTAGGGGCGTAAAACTATAGCGCTTGTTGGGAGGCAACCCAATGAATAAAATTTATTTTTGCTTTTTGCTTTCTGTTCTTGATTGTTTGAACAATTATGATACTATTATTATTTTGCTTTTTGTGTTTTAATTAGTGTTAGTGGCAAGTAAAGCCTTTAGTATCTTCTTGGGTGATAGTTGTTTGATCTTGCTGAAAAACAGAATCTTTTTCGCTCGCAAAAATAATTTTAATTTTTAACCAGAGAATGATAAAATACTAGTTCCTTTTGCAGTAGACTAATATACAAATTTCCCATGTCGTCCTAATTTTTCAGAGTTTTGGGGGTTAAAGAAGTATTCGGAATATCGAGATTGCTACAGCCTGTTCTGTTTTTGAGAGATTCTATTTTCTTTGCGTTGTGTGCTTGTTTTGATGGCTCTATGGTTTTCTTTGATGAGTTTTTGCCATTGAAAAGTTGGAATACAGTAGATATAATGAAAGAACAAAATATTAATTGGTTTACTACAACACTTATAGTAGTGATTTGTTTTCTTATACTAATGGATCTCATGAAGGCTTTTGTTGAGTTTTGTGTGATTGAAGTTTGAAGTTTTGGGTTATCTTACGATGGATGAAGTAATAAGGAGTAACAAGAGCCTAAGCTTGGGGATGCCCTGGCATTCCAAGCTATTATCCAAAAGAGAGCAAGCAACTAAGCTTGGGGATGCCCCGAGTGGCATCCCGTCTTTCTTCTAACGACCATCGGTATTTTACTCGAAGCTATATTTTTACTCGTCACATACTATGTGTTTTACTTGGAGCGTCTTGTATGATATGAGTCTTTGCTTGTTTTATTTTGTTTTCTAAGTCTTGATTCCTTGCTGGACACACCTATTTGAGAGAGCCAAAATTATGTCATGACTTGTTAGAATTGCTCTCTATGCTTCACTTAAATTTTTATGAGCTATGGACTTGCTCTAGTGCTTCACTTATATCTTTTTGAGCACGGTGTGCTTTAGTATTTTTGAAGAAATTCTCTCTTGCTTCACTTAGATTTATTTGAGAGCTAGTAAAATTTTCAATAAATTCTCTCTTGCTTCACTTAAATTAATTTAAGAGAAAGAAATATTATGATCGTGATCTTCACTTATATTTGTTGGAGCTTATCGAAAGCAACACATGAAAATTAGTCCCAAAGTGATAGATATCCAAGAAGGATATAATAAAAACTTTCATGAAGATCATTGGACAAAATAAACTTGATTCTTAGTAATAGTTTTGAGATATGATGATGTGATATGTGAGTCATGTTGATGAGTAATTATGCTTTAGTAAGAATATTGGTGTTAAGGTTTTTGATTCCCTATGCAAGCACGAAAGTCGATAATTATGCAATGAAATTATATCCTACTTGTGGTGCATTATTCAGTGTTAATTATGCTTAATGCTCGCTTAAGAGATTATTCGTTTCTTGGCTGGTTGCTTCTCAATCTTTTTCTAGCCTTCATTTTGCACTAAGTATGATCACTACTTGTGCATTCAAAAACCTTTAAACCACTTTTGCCACATGAGTCCACTATATCTACCTATATGCGCTATTCGTTTGCCGTTCTAAGCAAATTTGTATGTGCCATCTCTAATTTTCAAAATAAACTTCTCTTTCATGTGTTCATACCGCTCGCGGAGCGGTGAGGGGTGGCTAATATTTTCCATGCTAGATGTGTTATTCTAACGATGACTGTTTATTCACTTGTCATTGCACGACAGTAAAGGCAAAGGTATTAGGGATGCCCATTCCTGAAATAAAAAATGAATTTACTTTATATTGTCAAATAATAAATTCCTTGGAAAGTGTTGGTATGGAAAGCACCCGTGGATACAGCTAGCCATGGAAAGTGAAAGTATGGTGGAAAAAGAAATAAACTTTATTTTCTGTTTGGGAACCGCCTATGATATATCTAGCATGGAAAGTGTTGGGAACTCTAAGTTGTTTTCGTTGGTGGGAAGGACACACCTCCCAAAATGTTTTTATCTATAAGTTTTTCACTTTGAGCTCTGGCACCTCTACAAATCCCTACTTCCCTCTGTGAAGGGCCTTTCTTTTACTTTATGCAATTTTTATTTTTGAATTTGAGTCTCCATCTTCTCTTATAGAAGAACCAACTAGGAGGCACTATGATCGTACTTGAGTATTGAGTGTAGTTAATATGTGAGTGTGTTTCATGAATGGATCAATGATTGAGCATGATGGGCTAGGGATAGCTTATTTTAGCGTTGATATTTTGAAAGACATGGTTGCTTGTTGATATGCTTGAGTATTTAAGTTATCATGTCAAAACTAGACTATTTCTTTGAACAAAATAAAAGTCCAAATGTCCATGCTATAAAGAAAAGAAATATGATATGACATGTTAGGCAGCATTCCACATTAAAAATTATGTTTTTATCACGTACCTACTCAAGAACGAGTAGGAGTTAAGCTTGGGGATCCTGATGCGTCTCCAACGTATCTATAATTTTTCATTATTCCATATTGTTATATTATCAATCTTGGATCTTTTATAATCATTTTATAGTCATCGTATATCATTTTTGGTACTAACCTATTAACATCGTGCCAAGTACCAGTTGTTGTTTTTTGCATGTTTTTTTACATCGCAGAAATCAATACCAAACAGAGTCCAAATGCAATGAAACTTTATGGAGATTTTTTATGGACCAGAAGACACCCAATGGGCCAAGGCAGCGCCTAGGGGGTGCTCCAAGGGGAGCACAACCCACCAGGGCGCGCTAGGAGGCCCAGGCATGCCCTGGTGGGTTGTGCCCACCTCGGGTGCCCCCAGACCACCTCTTTGCTCTATAAATACCCCAATATTCCAGAAACCCTAGGGGAGTCGACGAAAATCAATTCCAGCCGCCGCAGAGTCCAGAACCACCAGATCCAATCTAGACACCATCACGGAGGGGTTCACCACTTCCATTGGTGCCTCTCCGATGATGCATGAGTAGTTATTTGTAGACCTTCGGGTCCGTAGTTAGTAGCTTGATACGTCTCCAACGTATCTACTTTCCCAAACACTTTTGCCCTTGTTTTGGACTCTAACTTGCATGATTTGAATGGAACTAACCTGGACTGACGTTGTTTTCAGCAGAATTACCAATGTGTTATTTATGTGCAGAAACAAACGTTCTCGGAATGACCTGAAACTTCATGGAGCAACTTTTTGGAAAATATAAAAATACCTGCAAAAGATGAAGGCCACGGGGCCCACCACCTCTCCACGAGGGTGGGGGCGTGCCCCCTAGCTCGTGAGCCCTCTGTTGCCTCTCCGACTCCAACTCCAACTCTATATATTGTGTTTCGGGGAGAAAAAAATCAGAGAGAAGAATTCATTGCGTTTTACGATACGGAGCCCCCGCCAAGCCCTAAAACCTCTCGGGAGGGCTGATCCGGAGTCCGTTCGGGGCTCCGGAGAGGGGAATCCATCGCCATCGTCATCATCAACCATCCTCCATCACCAATTTCATGACGCTCACTGTCGTGCGTGAGTAATTCCATTGTAGGCTTGCTGGAAGGTGATGGGTTGGATCGGATCTATCATGTAATTGAGTCAGTTTTATTAGGGTTTATCCCTAGTGTCCACTATGTTCTGAGATTGATGTTGCGATGACTTTGCTATGCTTAATGCTTGTCACTAGGGCCCGAGTGCCATGATTTCAGATCTAAACCTATTATGTTTTCATCAATATATGAGTGTTCTTGATCCTATCTTGCAAGTCTATAGTCACCTTTTATGTGTTATGATCCGTTAACCCCGAAGTGACAATAATCGGGATACTTACCGGTGATGAACGTAGTTTGTGGAGTTCATGTATTCACTATGTGTTAATGCTTTGTTCCGATGCTCTGTTAAAAGGAGGCCTTAATATCCCTTAGTTTTCGTAAGGACCCCGCTGCCACGGGAGGGTAGGACAAAAGATTTCATGCAAGTTCTTTTCCATAAGCATGTATGACTATATTCGGAATACATGCCTACATTATATCAATGAACTGGAGCTAGTTCTGTGTCACCCTAGGTTATGACTGTTACATGATGAACCGCATCCGGCATAATTCTCAATCACCGATCCATTGCCTACGAGCTTTCCATATATTGTTCTTCGCTTATTTACTTTCCCGTTGCTATTGCTATCATCACTAGAAAATACCAAAAACATTACTTTTACTACTATTACCTTTTGCTACCGTTACCACTACTATCATATTACTTTGCTACTAAATACTTTGCTGCAGATATTAAGTTTCCAGGTGTGGTTGAATTGACAACTCAGCTGCTAATACTTGAAAGTATTCTTTGGCTCCCCTTGTGTCGAACCAATAAATTTGGGTTGAATACTTTACCCTCGAAAACTGTTACGATCCCCTATACTTGTGGGTTATCAAGACTATTTTCTGGCGCCGTTGCCGGGGAGCATAGCTCTATTCTTTGAGTCACTTGGGATTTATTTCTGCTTATCATTATGAAGAACTTGAGAGATCCAAGAACCAAGATTTATCCCTCAACTATGAGGGGAGGTAAGGAACTGCCATCTAGCTATGCACTTGATTCACCTTCTATTTTGAGTAAGCTTGCGACACCTACACCTGCTTCTGCTATTCATTCTGATATGTCGCATGTTATTGATGATGCCACTTCTGCTATGCATGATACTTATGATGAAAGTACTTCTATGCCTGATACTACTATGCCACTTTTTATTGATGAACAAATTGCTAGGGCTAGAGAGATTGAAAATATTGAATCTGATAATATTGATGAAAGTGATGATGAAGAATCACTTTTTATTCCTGAGGGTTATGTCTTTGATCAAGAAGCTTCTTTAGCTATTTTAGCTTGCAAAGATAGAAACTGTCGATGTACTAGAATAGGGGTTCCCTAGTACCCCGAACTTGTGCACGGGCAGTTGCAGCACCCCGCGGCAAGGCTTGCCGGGCGAACGCCAAGATCCTCCAAGGTTCCCTTGAAGCCATCAAAGAACAAAGTATTTAAGCTAAGGAGACAAGGCCCCGGCAAGAGGAGCTTGCCGGGAAGGCCAACCAAGGCACTCCAAGGAACTTGCCGTGACGCGCCACGCGCTCCGGCAAGGCAAAAAGGCCCCGGCAAGAGGAGCTTGCCGGGAAGACTAAACAACGTACCCCGAGGCCCGGTGAGCGACGAGCTTCTGGACCCGACAAGATAACAACAACGGCAAGGCGCTTGCCACGGCAGGCGGCCACTCTGTGCCCATGCTCCAGCGCATCCACCAACGTGTCGCTCTGGGAACCTCCCCAGGCGCGCGTGGCGGGAGGCTGTGCAGCTAGCGGTGCGCAGTGGCATGCGAAGCTGACAAGATCGCCATCGTGGCGAACGGTGGCGCCCCTAACGGTCCTTTTCTGCACTGTTTGGGCGACTCAGACGGGCATTTAATGCCCTTGTCCCCTGCCGTCAGGGTTAGGTAGGGTGCACTGTACAAGTAACTGTATCAACTACCTCGCTTTTTATGTTTGTACCCTCCTCTGCGTTGCCACCTGTCGGTGACCCCTTTAGCGTATAAAAGGAGGCCCATGCGCAACGTAGAGGGGGTTGGGGAGAGGGAAAAAGGCTCGACTCACTCCGAAGCCAGAGAAACCCTAGCTCTCACAAGCAAGAACACAAGATAATACAACCAAACAAGCAGTAGTAGGAGTGTTATCTCTCCGGAGAGCTCCGAAGCTGGGTAAACTGCTCGTGTGCTTCGCCTCGATCCGCTCTTCGTGCTATCTCCGCCCCCACCGAACCAAAAGGGGCCCGGTCCGCCGGCCCCATAGGTGTCCGTGGATCAGTTTCCCCCGACATATATGGCGCGCCAGGTAGGGGGCGTTGAGATTGTGTGAACCTGATCCGGCGTTCACACGAGCTAGATCTTCATTCCCTTCATCAACATGCCACCGAAGAAGAAGACTTCGGCGGCAGCCGCTCCGTCCGTGTCACTTCCGCCACCGTTGGAGCAAACGGGTGGTGGAATGGACGCCGGTGGAAGAATGGACGTCGACGAGGAAGCTCATGATGCCGCCAGGTCCAAGAACAAGGCTGCACAAACCTCGGCGACTGTACGTGTTCCACGCCACTCTCAAGAGGCGCAAGACCAACAGCGTCATGGCACTAGCAGTGCCATACGCATGATAGCCCAAGACCAAGCTGGTGGATCTCGGGGCGCTCAAGACCAGCATGCGCGCCAGCATATCAGCACGAGCGGGGCACGGTCGCCTGGACGGGATACTGCTCCTTCTAACATAGTTAGAAGTTCGAGCACGTCCCGCTCCTCGCGCCGTCCGCCACTGCCACCCACCACTCCAGCAGAAGCTTTGGCACGAGCTCAACTTCTCCTAGATTACCCTCCGACGTCGGACAAGATCGACGAATGGAGGGCCACCATTCAGAGTCTCATCGGCTACGCCAACGGCGACACTCCACGGCGGCCGAGCGCGTCGCCGCCGCGGCAGGGTTGCCGGACGCGAGCCGGTGGCGACGAAACGGGCGGAGGTGCAACTACCATGCAATCACCGCCCCGAAGGCCAAGATCGCCGACTCGCCGGATCCACCTCGACAGCGACTCCACTGCATCGTCGGATCCACGAGCTCGTCGCGATCAGCGCCAAGTTCTTCATGATCGACAACAAGAAGACGCTCGAACCCGCATCGAGCGCCGAAGAGAAGCGCGACGTCAATCCGACAAGCGCGCTGGGCCCTCTGTTGACATGCATGCGCCAGGGGAACCAGGCGATCTGCCGTACGCGGTAGGTTGTCCTGCGTTCACTCGTGAGCTGCGGCAAGTCCAGTGGCCCAGCACAAAGAACTTCAAGCCAGACGTACCAGAGAAGTACGACGGCAAGACGCATCCGTCGGAGTTCCTCAGCATCTACACCATTGCGGTACAGGCTGCCGGGGGACGAGATGACAAGATCCTTGCCAACTACTTCCCGCTGGTGCTCAAGCCCAACGTCAGATCCTGGCTCATGCACTTGCCGGACAACTCCATATCCTCTTGGGCTGATCTGTGCCATCAGTTTGTCGGCGCCTTCACAGGCGGACACAAGCCTCATGGCCAGGAGAGTGATCTTCATCTGCTCGCCCAGAAGGAAGGAGAGCCCCTGCGCAAGTACATTCAGAGATTCAGCAGTGTGCAGCACAACATCCCAGACGTCCACCCTGCCGCGGTGATCAGCGCGTTCCATCAGAACGTGCGAAACCGCAGGATGCGGGAGGAAATGGCGATGTGCAAGATCAGGGACGTCAGTGAGTTATATGCACTGGCCGACAAGTGTGCACGTGCTGAGGAAGGGAGGAGACTCCCCGGAGAAAATATAGGAGCGGGAGGATCTGACAGTGAAGATGCTGCCCCGACAAGGAAAAACCGGCGGCGGAACAACAGAAGGAGGAAAGGCAAAGAAGTGCTAGTTGTTGAGCAGTCCGGCAACGGTGGCGGCGCCAAGGAAGCCAAAGCTGGTGACTCCGGCAAGGAGATTGCCGCGGAGGTGGCGGTCGCCGACAAGCAGGACAGCACCAACAAGCAGTATTGCAAGATTCACCGCACCAAGGGCCATGATCTCCAGAACTGTAAGAAAGTCGAACAGCTTGTTGAGCAACAGAAAGCTGAATACGAGCGGCGCGACAAGGAGAAGGCCCAGGAAGGAACTGGTGGATCCGGCAAGAAACGTCCCGGCCGAGGAGGACGCCGCGGCAAGGCCAAGCAGCGGCAAGGAGACAGACCTCCTCGTGGCCGCGACAAGGATGAAGATGATAACGACGATGAAGACATGGATGACGAGGAGACTGATGAGCAGGAGTTCCAGAAAGCCACAGAGGTCCTGTGCGTTGACGGTGGTGCTTCTCTGCATACCTCGCACCGTCAGCTCAAGCAGTGGGTGCGGGAAGTTAATGCAGCAGAACCACCCGTCGAGTCACGCAAGCCTCTGAAATGGTCCGGCACGCCTATCATCTTTGATATTGAGGACCACCCGGATCGCATAACTGCGGTCGGGTGCTTGCCGATGTTGGTTTCACCAACAATCCGCAACCTCAAGGTCACTAAGATGCTAGTTGACGGCGGGGCCGGCTTGAACTTGATCTCCTCCGCGGTGCTCCAGAAACTCCAGATCCCTGACAGCGAGCTCGAAGAGACCGGCACATTTCAAGGAATCAACCCGGGAAGGAGCAAGCCAAAGGGAAAGATCACGTTGCCGGTAACATTTGGCAGCGAGCTGAACTTCAGGACTGAGAGGGTCACGTTTGACGTTGCCGACTTTCCATTACCTTACAATGGAATCCTTGGCCGTCCGGCACTCGCCAAGTTCATGGCAGCCTCTCACTATGCGTACAACGTACTGAAAATGCCAGGCCCGATAAGTGTCATCTCTGTCCCTGGCGACAAGAAGGATGCTCTTATCTGTGCCGACAAGATCTACCGGGAAGCAGCAGCCGCAGCAGAACGCAGGACACTTGCCGCTGAAGCTCCCGGGGGGAAGAAGAAGACCAAGTCCGGCAAGAGCTCTGATGCCCACTCCGGCAAGCGCACCTCTTCGGAGTGCTGCGCTACCGTCGAGGACGCACCATCGAGCTCCACCGGCAAGCGTAAGAAGGCAATGGCAGCTCCACCTGAGACCAAGAAGGTGTCCGCCAAGGAGGGCGGCACTGGTGGTACCTTCACCATCAGCGCCACTCTTGACCCCAAATAGGAAAGCGCGCTCGTTGCTTTCCTGCGGGCGAATGTCGACGTGTTTGCGTGGCAACCGTCTGATATCCCCGGTGTTCCCAGGAAAGTAATTGAGCACCACCTTGCCGTCTGTCCTCATGCGCGGCCCGTCAAGCAGAGAGTCAGGAAGCAGGCAGTAGAGCGCCAAGAATTCATCGCAGAAGAAATCAAGAAGTTGGAAGCAGCAGGCCTTGTCAGAGGAGTGCTCCATCCCACGTGGTTGGCCAATCCTGTTGTTGTGCGCAAGGCTAACGGGAAATGGAGACTTTGTATTGACTTCACTGATGTTAATAAAGCTTGTCCCAAAGACCCATTTCCCTTGCCGCGTATTGACCAGATTGTTGACTCCACAGCCGGATGTGATTTGCTTTCATTTCTTGATGCATACTCAGGATACCATCAGATCTTCATGGCAGAAGAGGATGAAGAGAAAACCGCATTTATCACCCCGTGTGGCACGTACTGCTTCGTACGGATGCCTTTCGGTTTAAAGAATGCCGGTTCAACATTCGCAAGGGTAGTCCACCATGCTTTTGAGCCGCAAATGCACAGAAATGTGGAAGCTTACATGGATGACATAGTGGTCAAGAGCAAGAACAAGGCGACCCTGATTCAAGATTTAGACGAGACATTTGCAAATCTGCGCAAGATCAACCTCAAGCTTAATCCCGAGAAGTGCGTGTTTGGAGTCCCTTCCGGCAAGCTTCTCGGGTTCTTCGTGTCTCAGCGGGGAATTGAAGCCAATCCCGACAAGATCAAGCCATTGAGCAGATCGAAGCACCAAAGCGCGTCAAGGATGTACGAAGGCTTGCCGGTTGCGTGGCTGCTCTCAGCAGGTTTATCTCTAGATCTGCTGAGCGCGCCCTGCCATTTTTAATTTTTTTTGAAAAAGGCAGGTCCAGTAAAATGGACTCCGGAAGCGGAGGCTGTGCTGCAGGACTTGAAGAGATACCTGTCCTCCACTCCAACGCTTGTCGCACCTAAACCGCAAGAGAAGTTGCTGCTGTATATAGCGGCAACCAATCAAGTGGTTAGTGCTGCGTTAGTGGCGGAGAGGGAGGCGGATGATGAGCCAGCAACCACGGCAGATCCATCCAGCGACAAGCAGGGGGCTTCGCCGACAAGCTCTGGTCCCAACAAAGATGGATCTGCGCAGGAGCATGATAAGATGCCGAAGAGAATGGTGCAGCGCCCAGTTTACTTTGTCAGTTCTCTTCTGCAGGGGGCTAGATCAAGGTACTCTGGTGTGCAGAAGTTGCTTTTCGGCCTCCTCATGGCCTCGAGAAAGCTGCGCCATTACTTCCAAGCACATGAGATCACAGTCGTCACTCGCTTTCCGCTGAAGAGGATACTGCAAAATCCAGAAGCAACTGGCAGGATTGTCGAGTGGGCGCTGGAACTGTCAAGCTTTGGCCTCAAGTTTGAGAGCACTTCAACTATCCAAAGCAGAGCATTGGCAGAGTTCATAGCAGAGTGGACGCCAACCCCAGATGAAGAAATTCCAGAAACGAGCATCCCCGTCAAAGAGGCAAGCAAAGAGTGGCTGATGTACTTTGATGGTGCCTTCTCGCTGCAAGGCGCCGGTGCAGGCGTGCTGCTTGTCGCACCCACCGGAGAGCACCTCAAGTACGTAGTCCAGATGCACTTTCCCAAGGAGCAAGCAACCAACAATACCGCAGAGTATGAAGGATTGCTTGCCGGACTCAGAATCGCAGCAGACCTTGGGATCAAGAAGCTCATTGTCAGGGGTGACTCACAGCTTGTCGTCCGCCAAGTGAACAAGAACTACCAGAGTCCATTGATGGAAGCATATGTTGATGAAGTGAGGAAGCTAGAAGAGCACTTTGACGGCCTACAAATGGAGCATATCCCAAGAGCTCAGAATGACATTGCTGATGACCTGTCAAAGTGCGCCGCACTAAAGTTACCTGTGGAACCAGGGATCTTTGTGCTTAAGTTGACTCAACCATCCGTAACACCATCAACTGGACAAAGCAAGAAGAGGAAGTTGGTTTCTGGTGACTACTTTCCGGCAGAGCTCCCCGAAGCCGCCGCCAAGAAAGTCCCCAAGATCAACACCAAGGAGGCTGAGGGGCAGTCTGCTCCGGCAAGCCTTATGGTTTGTTCCGTTGAAGCAGACGCTCCCGACAAGTTTTGCTCCGGCAAGCTTGCCGGGGAACATCAAGCTCCGGCAGGACCACAAGTCCTTGCCGTGGAAGCGGATGTTCCCGCAGCAGCAGATGTGCCTTTAGTCCTTGTTGTCGAGCCACAAGCTCCAGCATGGGCACAGCAGATTGTCCACTTCCTTCAGACAGGAGAACTTCCCGAAGAACAAGAAGAAGCGGAAAGAGTAGCCCGGCAGTCAAGTATGTACCAGTTTGTCGATAGCATACTGTACAGAAGAAGACTCAACGGTGTGAAATTGAAGTGTATTCGCCGGGAAGATGGACAAAAGCTGTTGGCAGAGATACATGGAGGCATATGTGGCCACCACATTGGCGCAAGAGCACTTGCCGGCAAAGCTTTCCGGCAAGGTTTCTTTTGGCCGACAGCCCTCCAGGATGCAACTGCACAAGTAACCAAGTGTGAAGCGTGCCAGTTCCACTCCAAACAGATACACCAGCCAGCTCAAGCTCTCCAGACGATCCCTTTATCCTGGCCATTTTCGGTCTGGGGGCTCGATATCCTCGGCCCCTTCCCCGAGCTGTCGGGGGCTTTGAGTACTTGTACGTCGCAATCGACAAGTTCACAAAGTGGCCGGAAGTGCAGCCAGTGAGGAAGGTGACAGCACAGTCAGCAGTCAAGTTCTTCAGGTCAATTGTTTGCCGTTTCGGGATCCCTAACAGGATCATCACCGACAACGGCACGCAATTCACGAGCCGCACCTTCATGCAGTACGTCCAAGACCTTGGCGCCAAGGTCTGCTTCGCTTCTGTTGCTCATCCGAGAAGCAACGGTCAAGCAGAGAGGGCAAATGCTGAAGTGCTGCGCGGGCTCAAGACCAGAACTTTCGACAGGCTGCGCAAGTGCGGAAGAAACTGGATTGAGGAGCTGCCGGTGGTTCTTTGGTCGATCAGAACGACGCCAAATCGAGCCACTGGCCAGACACCTTTCGCTCTAGTCTACGGAGCAGAGGCAGTTCTCCCCACGGAACTCGTATACGGATCGCCTCGAGTGCTCGCTTATGATGAGCTTGAGCAAGAACAGCTGCGGCAAGACGACGCGCTGCTCCTTGAGGAAGATCGTCTTCAGGCTGCTGTACGAGCTGCTCGATACCAGCAAGCTTTGCGCAGCTACCATAGCCGCAAAGTTAAGGCCAGAAGCTTCGAGGAAGGCGACCTTGTTCTTCGGCGCGTTCAGTCCGCCAAGAATTCCAACAAGTTGACGCCGAAGTGGGAAGGCCCTTATCGGGTGAGACGAGTCACAAGGCCTGGCGCTGTCCGCCTTGAGACCGAAGATGGCATTCCGGTGAGCAACTCCTGGAACATAGAACATCTTCGTAAGTTTTTCCCATAGGGCGCGGTTGCCGGAACCCCGTTCCGGCAACCACCTTTTGTACAAGTCTTGCCGCTGTTGCATGTAATCCTTTGTACAAAGCCGGGCGCAGATCCCGTGCATAAAAAGAACCCCATGTGCTCCGCACAACTTGTCCATTTCATGCATTAGTTCCTCTCTTGCATGCGATTATCTGACACTTTGTGCAGCACCTACATCCGGTAAGCAGTAACGAGCCGAAGAGCTCCATATTATTATTTTCTCTTCTTTCTCCTTTTTTAAAGGAAAAGAAGGTTCCCTCGCACACAAGTTTGCCGGGGGGGGGAAGGAGAAGATTGTGGTATGGACCAGGCGTCGTTCAAGCAAAGACTTGCCTTACCGGGAAGCAAACGACAGAAAAGCTAAGTTGCCAAAGTTTGAGCAATCAGTTTTTAAATTTTTGAGTTATCTTCCTCGAACGACCCTGCTTTGTATGGAAAACCTGTGCGCGGAGGAACCGACTCGTGGCTAGTTGCGCCCTTACTTTGTTTCGAGTCCGCTCAACAGCTTAAGTGTGCTGCATCTAGTCGCGACAAGGTTTCTTGTCGGAAGCAGCACCGCCAGCAGGCTGCTGAAGTTCCGCACTCAGCGCTCGCGGCTCGGGTGCCTGCGCCGACAAGTTCCCTAGAAGCGTAGGGTAAAAACATACAAAGGAAGGAATCTAGTAGAGGAAATAACATAGCAATTGATAACAGAAATAAAGTTATATTACAAGATAACTTGTCGCAGCTCTAACAGAATGTTTTCAATAACATGATTAGCAGCGGCAAGGGAAAAGAAGAATTAGACGGCCTAGTCTACGCGTCCGCCCTCGACCCTCTTGATCTCGCTCACCTTGTCCACAATGGGTGCGACAAGGGCCTTGAGCGCATCCAGATCGGCGTCAGGCGGCAAGGACCTGAGGACGTTGGTGAAGCTGAGGCCTGGGTTGCGGAAGGCCACCTTCATCAACACCTTCTGGAGAACCCCGGCACAGATTTTGCGCGACTCGTCGGCCAGCTGCTTCGGGATCCTCTCCCGGAGCCGCTGGAGTGCCGTCGCCACGCCCTTGAAGAACAGGCTGAGCTTGGCGCTGGGTTGAAGACTCTCGTCGGAAGGATACCCAAAGTCCTCCATCCCCAGCTGCGCCAGCTCCTCGTTGATGACTGCGGCAATGTTCACCAGACCCTCGGTCCAGTGCTCCACAGTGTCTCTGAACGAGTTCTGGGTAACTGCAATGCTCTCCAGCAGCGCCGCGTCAGCCTTGACCTTTTCCGACAAGGTCTTCTCCCGTTCCTTGGCGGCCTCCAGCGTCTGCGTCAGCGTGGCCAGCTTCAGCTCCAGGTCTGCTTTGGAATCCTTGACGGCGCTGAGCTCCTTGCCCCTCTCAGCGAGAAGACCTTGCAGCTCACCGTGGGCGGCAGCATCCTTCTCACGCTCACGCTTGAGCGCGGCAAGCTCCTCACCGCTCTTCCCAATGTTGGCCTCCAGCTGCGCCACCTTCTCCTCCAGCTCTTTCTTGGCGGCCTCTGCAATTGCCGCAGCGTCCTTTGCCTCCTTGAGCGCCCCGCCAAGTGCTTGCTCACGCTCGGCGAGCTCTTCCTCGTAGCTGTCGAGGTTGGCCTTCCGCTGCACTAGTTCACCTTCCCGCGCGGACTGCTTCTCGGCGGCCAGCCTTTGCTCCTCCTCAGCTTCGGCCTTCTCGAGAAGGAAGGCCGTGCGCTCCTCGTCGAGTCGCTCCCGCTCCTGCGCCAGGGACCGGAGAGCTTCTTGATTATGGCCCGGAGCTCCTCCGCGCGCTTCTCCATGTCAACTCCTGCCTTCACGACAAGCGCTTCCCGGGAAGCCAGCTTGGCTTGCCGGGCGCGGTAGAGTGACAGCAGCTTCTGCAGCAGCTGCTCCTCTTCAGGCACGCCGCTGCTGCTGCTAGGCGCGTCAACCAACGACAGTCCAGCAGAGGCGAGCACCTCCCCGTCGAAAGTCTCCCCCTCGACCGGCGCCCTGGAGCTCGACGCCCAGGGTAGCTTGATGAAGATATTGTCACCGACCTTCAAGTAGGCGCCGGGCTGGGGCTCCTCGGAGCCCGGCTCCGCAAAAGCGGCAGAGGGATCGGCGGTCGGCGCAGCACCCGGCGCTCCTGCGGCCTCAGGGTCGTCAGTGCGATCGCCCGACCCCTCGCCGGCTTCTGCAGCGGCAGCCCCGGCGGCCTCCTCGCCGGCGGTCTCATCAGCACCGGCCCCTTCCTCGCCGGCGCCCTCTGTCTCCATGGGCTCGGCCGCAGATGGGTCTGAAGAACGAAGAAGGGAGGAAAATCAATCAAAAATCCAAGAGAGGAAAAACAGAAGAAGCAGAATCCAAGGGAAAGTTTCTGGGCAAGTGGATTACCTGCGCCAAGATCTGCAGTTGCGGCCTCGGTCGTCGCAGGATCAGCAGTGTCGTCCCTTTCCGGAGAGTTCCCCCTTGCCGGAGAGCGCTCCCTTGCCGGGGACTCATCCCTTGGCGGCGCAGTCGAAGCAGGTGGCACTTCGGGACCAGCTTCCGGGCACTCCTGATGAGACTGCTCTGCTCCTGCACAAGTCAACAAGCAAGATATCAACAAAGGAAAAAGCACTCAAGCGCGCCCGACAATAGAAGGCTAAACTATGAACTTACGCTGGGGGCTGCGCTGGGGGCTGCTTTGAGGGGTGTTTGCCGGGTCCGTCAAGGTGTTCTCGGACCCACCTCCTGCTGACATGATGGGGTCATCCTCGATGACGATCACCGCGGCCTTGGCCCTCTTCGCCGCTCTCTGGGCCAGTGTTCTGAAAAGAAAGGAGTCGGATTGGAGCAAGTCAGATATAAGATATAAACAGCAAGATTGAAGAACTACAAGAGCACCAAAGAAACTTACTCTTCTTCCTCCTCGTCGGAACTGAGCGCGGAAAGATCGAAGTCCGGCCCTCCTCCGGTGCGGCGAGGCGGAGGAGTAGGATCCCTTGCCCGCTTGGCGGGGGCGGTGGCGGTGGCCCGGGAAGATCCCGCTCCAGTTGCCGCTGTTGCGTGAGGCGCTCCCGCGGCAACATTGCTTGCCGCGGTAGAGCGCGTCGCACGGCTCGGCGGCTGTTGACCCGGCTGCCGCCCCGCTGCGTCCCCGGCCCTGCGAAGGCGCCTTCTTGGCGGGGCCGGGGGCTCCGCCTGCGGCAAGTTTTCTGAAGGCTCGGGCTCCTCCTCGCCGGCCTCGCTCGGCTCGGCTTCGGAACCGGCAGGCTCCTCCTCGCCCATGAACTCCGCGCGCTCGGCAAGGTTTGCCGCCTCCGCAGCCTCCGCCTCCTCCACAGTGAACCCAAACGCGCCCGCGGCAGCTGCGGCCGCAACCTCTTCCGCCCTAGTGGCGATGCGCTGCAGCTCCTCGTCGGTGGTGTCACGAGTGAGGCTCTTCTGCTCGTCAGCGTGGACCGGCACCTCCTCCAAGTTGTCGAAGAATGCTTGCACAACGTCATCCGTAGGCTCTTGCCAAGTTGGAACGATTCCATGTGAATCGCACAACGGCATCATGGCACGGATCCGGTCAAGCGAAGAATTGTTGCACAGTGGAACAACGCCCCTCGGCAGCGTGAATGGATGCTGGGGGTCGCATTTGAATAACTCCAAGAGCATTGCGTCCAGCTCCAAGACGGTGAAGTTGTAGTTGAGCCCCGGCCGCAGCCTCATGATGTCCGCCGAATTCTTGAATTCCCAAGCGGGCCTCCCCCTCTCCTGCAGGGGGGCAATGCGGCGGCGGAGGAAATCTGCCCCGACAGCACCTACGGTGAGCCCAGCAAGCCTGAGGCGAAGAATCCTAGTGATGGCGATCTTCAGCCTCTCGTCTTCCGGGGCCACGTTGCTCCAGTCATTGCCGCGCACTATTGGAGTTTGGCGCACGGCGGTGAAGGGCTACGGATTCTCCTCGACAATCCAGCACCACTCCGCTCTCCACTCATCCCACTTGCTGCGGAGCTCACCCTCCAAGTATGCCTCCTTCTTGCCGACTCTCGAGATCCAAGCAATCCCTCCGGCAAGCGGCTCTCCTCTCTCTACCCGAGGTATGAAGTAGTGGCGGAAAAGGGCAACACTAGGGTGGACTCCGACAAAGTTTTCGCACAAATGTGCGAAAACTGCCATGGTCAGGACAGCGTTGGGGGTGAAGTCAAGGAGGCGGAAGCCATATGTATTCATGATATCACAGAAGAACTCCGAGAAGGGCGGGCAGAGCCCACAATAGAAGAATAGCGCGAAGAATGGGTACCCGTTTGGAGCCAACTCCGAAGCAGCGGCCGGGAGTACCCTCGTGCGCGGATGCGCACGCGTCTCCGTCACCCAAAAGAGGTAGAAGTACTCCCTCAACTCCTGCACGCCGAGCTGAGGGGAGAAGACCGCCCGCTCCTTCCGCAGCGCCGCGAGCCGCTGCGCCTCGGCCGACTTCACGCCCTTTCCTTTGTCGGCTTTCGGGGCCATGGCGGAGGTGGTGAGGGAGGTCCACGGCGTGGTGATGCTGGTGGCAATGGGGGGCGGAGCGCTGCTCTCTCGGCTTCGAGAAGAAGGGGGGAGCGGCGGAGGTTCGTGAAGAAGAAGTAGCAGCAACCAGCAAGGGGGAACGAACTGCCCCTGTTTCCTCCGCTTATAAAGAGGGACGGGGCGGACGTTTCGGCCTTCTGAATAAACAACCACCCACGATCTCTCCCACGATGCCGCATTCAACGCGTGCCGTTATGGGAGAGCGCGGTGGATACGGAGCAAGATTCGGTGTGTCCCGGTCCGCGTGTGCCTGTGCCCTGACTTGGGCCTGGCCCAACAGCGCTCGGCACCGTGTCTGGCCCAGGCCCGGGGGCTCCTGTCGGTGTACTAGAATAGGGGTTCCCTAGTACCCCGAACTTGTGCACCGGCAGTTGCAACACCCCGCGGCAAGGCTTGCCGGGCGAACGCCAAGATCCTCCAAGGTTCCCTTGGAGCCATCCAAGAACAAAGTATTTAAGCTAAGGAGACAAGGCCCCGGTAAGAGGAGCTTGCTGGGAAGGCCAACCAAGGCACTCCAAGGAACTTGCCATGACGCGCCACGCGCTCCGGCAAGGCAACAAGGCCCCGGCAAGAGGAGCTTTCCGGGAAGACTAAACAAGGTACCCCGAGGCCCGGTGAGCGACGAGCTTCTGGACCCGACAAGATAACAACAGCGGCAAGGCGCTTGCCGCGGCAGGCGGCCACTCTGTGCCCACGCTCCAGCGCATCCACCAACGTGTTGCTCTGGGGACCTCTCCAGGCGCGCGTGGCGGGAGGCTGTGCAGCCAGCGATGCGCAGTGGCATGCGAAGCTGACAAGATCGCCATCGTGGCGAACGGTGGCGCCCCTAACGGTCCTTTTCTGCACTGTTTGGGCGACTCAGACATGCATTTAATGCCCTTGTCCCCTGCCGTCAGGGTTAGGTAGGGTGCACTGTACAAGTAACTGTATCAACTACCTCGCTTTTTACATTTGTACCCTCCTCTGCGTTGCCACCTGTCGGTGACCCCTTTAGCGTATAAAAGGAGGCCCATGCGCAATGTAGAGGGGGTTGGGGAGAGGGAAAAAGGCTCGACTCACTCCGAAGCCAGAGAAACCCTAGCTCTCATGAGCAAGAACACAAGATCATATAACCAGACAAGCAGCAGTAGGAGTGTTATCTCTCCGGAGAGCTCCGAAGCTGGGTAAACTGCTCGTGTGCTTCGCCTCGATCCGCTCTTCATGCTATCTCCGCCCCCCCACCGAACCAAAAGGGGCCCGGTCCGCCGGCCCCATAGGTGTCCGTGGATCAGTTTCCCCCGACAGAAACAAACTTAAAAGGTTATTAGCTAAATGGAGTAAGAAATCTCTAAATGCTAGAATGAAACCTGACCCTGCTTTTGCTACTTCACCTATCTTTGTTATTGATAAGGATTATGAATTCTCTGCTGATCCTGATATAATTACTTTGGTTGAATCTGATCCTTTCCATGGTTATGAATCTGAAACTGTTGTGGCACATCTTACTAAATTAAATGATATAGCTACCATGTTTACTAAAGATGAGAGAACTCGCTACTTTTATATCCTTAAAATATTTCCGTTCTCATTAAAGGGCGATGCTAAGATATGGTTTAATTCCCTTGATCCTGGTTCTGTGTGCAGTCCCCAGGATATGATTTATTACTTCTCTGCTAAATATTTCCCTGCTCATAAGAAACAAGCTGCTTTAAGGGATATATATAATTTTGTGCAAATTGAAGATGAGAGTCTCCCACAAGCTTGGGGGAGGCTTCTTCAATTACTTAATGCTTTGCCTGATCATCCTCTTAAGAAAAATGAAATACTTGATATCTTTTATAATGGACTAACCGATGCTTCCAGAGATTACCCGGATAGTTGTGCTGGTTCTGTTTTCAGGGAAAGAACACCGAATGAAGCTGAAATTCTATTGAATAATATGTTGACGAATGAAAATAATTGGACACCTCCGGAGCCAATTCCTGAGCCTATTCCTAAACCAACTCCGAAGAAGAGGGGTATTCTATTTCTCAGTCCTGAAGATATGCAAGAGGCAAAGAAATCTATGAAAGAAAAAGGTATTAAAGCTGAAGATGTTAAGAATTTACCTCCTATTGAAGAAATGCACGATCTTAATTTACCGCCTGTTGAAGAAACATATGATCTTGATCCATCACCTATTGAAGAAACTCATGGTCTTGATAACCCAACACAGGTAGTAAAGGTAAATTCTCTCTATAGATATGATAAAGCTGAAATCCCATTTACTAAGTTTGCTAGCCAATGCTTAGATGAGTTTGATAAATTTATGGCTAAGCAAGAAGATTTTAATGCTTATTTTGGTAGACAATTGAAATACAATTCAAATATGCTTGAACACTTGGGTGATTATATGGCTAATGTCAAGGGTGAACTTAAACTTATTAGTAAACATGCTTCTATGGTTACCACTCAAGTAGAACAAGTACTTAAAGCTCAAAATGATTTGCTCAATGAATTGAATAGTGAGGATAATGATTATGCTGTTAGAGTGGCTACTAGAACTGGTAGAATGACTCACGAACCTTTGTATCCTGAAGGCCATCCTAGGAGAATTGAGCAAGATTCTGATAGAAATAATATAGATGCACCTAGTCCTTCTAAAAGGAAGAAAAATAAAAATGATAGGACTTTGCATGCTTCTAGCGAACCTATTACTGAAACACCTGAGAATCCATATGATATTTCTATTTATGATGCTGAAACACAATCTGGTAATGAACCTGAAACTAGTAATAATGTTACTAATAATGTTCATGATGATGCTCAACCTAGTAATGATAATGATGTAGAAATTGAACATGATGTTGATCTTGATTACCCACAATCAAAGAATCAATGTTATGATAAGAAAGACTTTGTTACTAGGAAACACGGTAAAGAAAGAGAACCATGGGTTCAAGAACCCATGCCTTTTCCTCCCAAACCATCCAAGAAAAAGGATGATGAGGATTTTGAGTGGTTTGCTGAAATGATTAGACCTATCTTTTTGCGTATGCGATTAACTGATATGCTTAAAATGAATCCTTATGCTAAGTATATGAAAGATATTGTTACAAATAAGAGAAAGATACCGGAAGCTGGAATTTCCACCATGCTTGCTAATTATACTTTTAAGGGTGGAATACCAAAGAAACTTGGAGAAATAGGAGTACCCACTATACCATGCTCCATTAAAGGAAACTATGTTAAAACTGCTTTATGTGATCTTGGAGCCGGTGTTAGTGTTATGCCTCTCTCTTTATATCGTAGACTTGATTTGAATAAGTTGACACCTACTGAAATATCTTTGCAAATGGCTGATAAATCAATTGCTATACCTGTCGGTATTTGTGAGGATGTGCCTGTTGTAGTTGCAAACGTTACTATTTTAACGGACTTTGTAATTCTTGATATTCCCAAGGACGATAGTATGTCTATTATTCTTGGAAGACCCTTTTTGAATACTGCAGGGGCTGTTATTGATTGCACTAAAGGCAATGTCACTTTTCATGTTAATGGTAATGAGCATACGGTACACTTCCCGAGGAATCAACCTCAAGTTCATAGTATCAACTCTATTGGAAAGATTCCATCGATTATATTTGGAGGTTTTGAATTTCCTCTTCCTACTGTCAAGAAGAAATATGATATTCTTATTATTGGGGATGTGCATATCCCCGTTGAGGTAACATAGTGTTATTCGAAATTTCTCCGGTTCCATGTTATTCGGAATGAGTTCGTTAACAAGACTTGATCAACCTTGTTAGTGGATTCCTTTTGATGATCATGAGATGGATGAAACTAGAAGGCACAACCTTCTGCACCCCACTTTTACTTTATGTTATTTATCTTAAATAAAATTAAAATAAATATTTTTATGTCTGTTATCTGATTATCCGTGCAATATAAAAATACCCCGAAAATAAAAGTTCTCCAAGTGCCCTGAAATTTAAATATGATTTTTTTCTAGAATATTTGAGAATATTTGGCACTAAGAACACATCAGGGGGGTCAACCACCTGCCCATGAGGGTGGAGGGCGCGCCCTACCCCCCTGGGCACGCCCCCTACCTCGTGGGCCCACGGTGGCCCTCCTCCACTTATCCTTTCACCCACACACTCCTTCCTGCCCCAAACACGAATATCCAGCTCAAACCCGAGTCCAAGTTCGTTTTGCTGCCATTTTCGATCTCCTTGCTCAAAGCACCTCTCACAAAACTGCTTGGGGAGATTGTTCCTTGGTATGTGACTGCTCCATTGGTCCAATTAGTTTTTGTTCTAGTGCTTTATTCATCGCAAATTTTTGCTGCTTAGGTGACCTTGTTCTTGAGCTTGCATGTCAAATTTATATGGTCAAAAGTAGTTTTGATGCATGATATAGGCCCTAGGCACTTGTAGGAGTAGTTGCTATCAATATTATTGAGTTTGGTTTACTTTTATTTTGAAGTTACTAAAAATTTCAGAATTTTTCAGAAAATGATGAGGAGACTTTTGAGGGGCTCATCGAGCCAAAGCTCGAAGGAAAAGGCACTAAAGCCTAAGTATAATCTGCCTCGCACTGCGGAGGTTCGGGCGTGTGAATGGCCTTCCGATGATTTCTTGAGAGTAGCCGGTATTTATGAAGATTTTCATGAATTGGCTAAGAATGCAAGCCTCACCGCTTTCCTCCACGACCAATGCGATCAGTATCTCTTACTCACAAATACCTTTGTGCAAAACTTTCATTTCCATTCTAGGAGCTCACCACCTACGGTGGAGTTTCATTTATATGATGAGCATAAGGAGATGTCACTTTATGATTTTTGTCGGGTTTGTTTAGTCCCTTTTGAGGGCAAGACAGAAGAACCACATCACGATGATGTGGAGGGGTTTATTGATACTATCACTGTAGGGGAAACAAGGAAGGTTTTCGATGCACGAATCACTAGCATACATTTTCCTGTTTTACATTACTTTGCATTATTTGCTAGTCATTGTTTAATTGGTCGCGGAAACTATGGAAACCTTAGTATCCCTGATATTATTATTTTGCTCCATGGTTTATACGGTGATAACTCTGTTAGTATGGGCGACATTATTGCTAAACGTTTAAGTCTGAACCATACCAAGGGCCCCATCTTTGGAGGCATCTATGCTTCATGCCTGGCTGCACATTTTAACATACCTATTAGGCATTATGAGAAGGAAGAAAAGGTGCTGCCTCATGTTTATCTAGATTATAAAAGTATGGTGGCACATGATTTTATTGTTAAGAATAGGGAAGAGAGCTTAAATACCAATTGTTCTTTAATAAACATCATCCTGAGACTATTACCCTGCCTGCTCCTTCTTTGTTTGATTAATCTGTAGGCCAGTACCTTGTTCCGTTAAAGGCTATTCACGCCTATCGGAACCCTGCACCAGCCATGGAGCCAGAGCCAGAACCACAAGTTGATCCTCCACGATAGTCTAATTATTAGTGGGATCCGGAGATGATTGTCAGCCAGTGGCAATAGGAGTCTTCCTCTTCTTCATCTCAGTACGACCCCAACTACTATTATGGAGATCCTCCAGGCCAGCCGTGGCCATAGACCAACTTAGGCCAAAAGCCTAAGCTTGGGGGAGTATGTATTTCCCACCGACATTACATTTATGTTCACACACTCATTGCTAGATGTCGGTGCTCATACTTTTTCATTTGTATCATCCATGCTAGTTTATTTCCTTTTATGCTTTCTTCTTGTGTGTTTAATAAACCTTAAGAAAAACCAAAAAATTAGTTGTAGCTTTTAGCTAGTTTTAATTTCCATGCTTGTAGTAGTAATTAAAAAGAAAACCCCAAAATATTTCCTATTCTTCTTTTGCTTGTTGGGAGCTTTCCCATGTAAATAGTTTTATTTCTTTTCTTTTCTTTGGGGGTCGATAGGAGAAGACCATGATTAAATTGTTGAAGTGGCTCTTGTATGCATACTTGTTGATCTCACAAAAGAGCCCATATTGCCTTGTCTTCTCCTGTTTATTGAATGCTTGCAGATTCCAGCTTAGTCCAATGCACGTGCACAATTATTATTATTCACATCGTTCGGTCGTGCAAGTGAAAGGCAATTATGACAATATATGATGGACTGAGCAAGATGAGAAAAGCTGGTATGAACTCGACCTCTTTTGTTTTTGTAAATATGATTAGTTCATCATTCCTGATTTAGCCTATTATGAATAAACATGTTTGCAATGACAACTAGAGATCATAGTTTCTTGTGCCATGCTTGATTAGCTATGAGTTATAATGGTTTACCTTGCGTGCCAACATGCTATTGAAATGGTTATGATGTGGTGTGATAGGGTGGTATCCTCCTCTGAACAATTTAAGTGACTTGACTTGGCGCATGTTCACGCATGTAGTTGAAACAAAATCAACATAGCCTTCACGATATTTATGTTCATGGTGGATTATATCCTACTCATGCTTGCATTCGGTGTTGATTAATTTTAATGCATGCTCATGACTGTTGTCGCTCTCTAGCTGGTCGCTTCCCAGTATTTTGCTAGCCTTCACTTGTACTAAGCGGGAATACTGCTTGTGCATCCAATCCCTTAAACCCCAAAGTTATTCCACATGAGTCCACTATACCTACCTATATACAGTATCTACCTGCCGTTCCAAGTAAATTTGTATGTGCCAAACTCTAAACTTTCAAATAAATATCCTGTTTTGTATGCTCGAATAGCTCATGTATCAACTAGGGCTGTCTGTATCTTCCATGTTAGGCGGGTTATTATCAAGAGGAGTGGACTCTGCTCCTCACTCACAAGATAAATGGCTGGTCACCGGGATGCCCAGTCCCATGCTTTATGCAAACTAAATCAAAATAATTGCAAACAAAACTCCCCTTGGGACTCTTGTTAGTTGGAGGCACTCGTTGTTTCGAGCAAGCCATGGATTGATGCTTGTTGGTGGAAGGGGGAGTATAAACTTTACCATTCTATTTGGGAACCGCCTATAATGTGTGTAGCATGGAAGATATCGCCATCTCTTGGTTGTTATGTTGACAATGAAAGTATACCACTCAAAATGTTATTCACCTCTATTTCAAAACCGAGCTCTGGCACCTCTACAAATCCCTGCTTCCCTCTGCGAAGGGCCTATCTATTTACTTTTATGCTGAGTCATCATCCTCTTATTGAAAAGCACCAGTTGGAGAGCACCACTGTCATTTGCATTCATTACTGTTAGTTTACATTGAATATGACTTGACTGGATCTCTTTTTACCATGAATTACAATGTCTAGTCAGTCCTTGGTCTTTAAAGGTGCTCTGCGTTTATGTTTTGCGGTCTTAGAAAGGGCTAGCGAGATACCATCTTGTTATATCATATTATGATTGTTTTGAGAAAGTGTTGTCATTCGAGATTTATTATTATTACTCGCTAGTTCATTATGCTATTGATATGAGTAAACTTGAGACCTAAGCATTATTGCGAATGTGGGTAGTTATAATCTTTGCTGAAAACTTGAATGCTGGCTTTACATATTTACAACAACAAGAGCAAACAGAGTTTGTAAAAGTTTTTCTTTATGACTTTCAGTTTGTCAACTGAATTGCTTGAGGACAAGCAAATGTTTAAGCTTTGGGGAGTGGATACGTCTCCAATGTATCTAGTTTTCCAAACACTTTTGCCCTTGTTTTGGACTCTAACTTGCATGATTTAAATGGAACTAACCCGGACTGACGTTGTTTTCAGCAGAATTACCATGGTGTTATTTATGTGCAAAAACAAACGTTCTCGGAATGACCCGAAACTTCATGGAGCAACTTTTTGTAAAATATAAAAAATACCTGCAAAAGATGAAGGCCAGGGGGCCCACCACCTCTCCACGAGGGTGGGGGCGCTCCCCCTACTTCGTGGGCCCCCTGTTGCCTCTCTGACTCCAACTCCAACTCTATATATTGTGTTTCGGGGAGAAAAAAATCATAGAGAAGAATTCATTGCGTTTTACGATATGGAGCCACCGCCAAGCCCTAAAATCTCCCGGGAGGGCTGATCTGGAGTCTGTTCGGGGCTCCGGAGAGGGGAATTCGTCGCCGTCGTCATCATCAACCATCCTCCATCACCAATTTCATGATGCTCACTGCCGTGCGTGAGTAACTCCATTGTAGGCTTGCTGGACGGTGATGGGTTGGATGGGATCTATCATGTAATCGAGTTAGTTTTGTTAGGGTTTGATCCCTAGTGTCCACTATGTTCTGAGATTGATGTTGCTATGACTTTGCTATGCTTAATGCTTGTCACTAGGGCCCGAGCGCCATGATTTCAGATCTGAACGTATTATGTTTTCATCAATTTATGAGTGTTCTTGATCCTATCTTGCAAGTCTATAGTCACCTATTATGTGTTATGATCCGTTAACCCCGAAGTGACAATAATCGGGATACTTACCAGTGATGACCTTAGTTTGAGGAGTTCATGTATTCACTACGTGTTAATGCTTTGTTCCGGTACTCTATTAAAAGGAGGCCTTAATATTCCTTAGTTTTCGTAAGGACCCCGCTGCCACGGGAGGGTAGGACAAAAGATGTCATGCAAGTTCTTTTCCATAAGCACGTATGACTATATTCGGAATACATGCCTACATTATATCAATGAACTGGAGCTAGTTCTATGTCACCCTAGGTTATGACTGTTACATGATGAACCGCATCCGACATAATTCTCCTCACCAATCCATTGCCTACGAGCTTTCCATATATTGTTCTTCGCTTATTTACTTTCCCGTTGCTATTGCTATCATCACTAGAAAATACCAAAAACATTACTTTTACTACTGTTACCTTTCGCTACCGTTACCACTACTATCATATTACTTTGCTACTAAATACTTCACTGTAGATATTAAGTTTCCAGGTGTGGTTGAATTGACAACTCAGCTGCTAATACTTGAGAGTATTCTTTGGCTCCCCTTGTGTCGAATCAATAAATTTGTGTTGAATACTTTACCCTCGAAAACTGTTGCGATCCCCTATACTTGTGGGTTATCATAGCTAGATGGATTTCTCTTTCTCATTTGATTCTCAATACAATGGTCTCTTAGAGATCCATATGATGTAACTCTTTTTGCGGTGTGTTTGTTGGGATCAGATGAACTTTGAGTTTATGATTAGATCTATCTTTTTATATCCATGAAAGTTATTTGATTTTCTTTGATCTCTTATATGCATGATTGCTTTTAGCCTCGTATTTATTCTTCGATATTTGGGTTCTGTTTGGCCAACTTGATCTATTTATCTTGCAATGGGAAGAGGTGCTTTGTAGTGGGTTCGATCTTACGGTGCTTGATCACAGTGACAGAAGGGGAACCGGCACGTATGTATCGTTGCTACTAAGGATAAAACGATGGGGTCTATCTCTCTACATAGATAGATCTTGTCTACATCATGCAATCGTTCTTATTGCATTACTCCATTTCTCCATGAACTTAATACACTAGATGCATGCTGGATAGTAGTCGATGTGTGGAGTAATAGTAGTAGATGCAGGCAGGAGTCAGTCTACTAATATTGGACGTGATGCCTATATAATGATCATTGCCTGGATATCGTCATGATTATTTGATATTCTATCAATTGCCCAATAGTAATTTGTTTACCCACCATTTGCTATTTTTCTTGAGAGAAGCCACTAGTGAGACCTATGGCCCCGGGGTCTCTTTCTCATATTATTTGCTGTTGCGATCTATTTTTCCTTTGCTTTTATTTTCAGATCTATTAAACCAAAATACAAAAATACCTTGCTGCGTTTTATTCTTATTTATTTTATTTGGCGTTCGATCTATCAATCTATTACTATTTTATTCACGTCTGTTTGCCTATCTTGGGGCGCCGCTACCCGAAAGGGATTGACAACCCCTTTTACATGTCGGATTGCCAGTATTTGTTATTTGTGTGTGCAGGTGTTGTTTACGTTGTGTTACTTGGTTCTCCTACTAGTTCTATAATCTTGGTTTCATCACCGAGGGAAATACCTACTGCCGCAGTGCTGCATCATCCCTTCCTCTTTGGGGAAATACAGACGTAGCTTCAAGCGACATCAAGAGTCATATTCTTCCTCTGAATCCTCGGGGGCCTCAATAACGGGCTGCTTGGTGGAAGCACAATGAACACGGCGCTGGCCTGACCCTGACCCCTGAAGGCTAGCGACAAGCAACCATAAATTCCTTAGAACCTGTCTTTGGGTGCTTGCGACGGAGCTCGGCCCTCTTGTCAATGGAGTCTGAAACACACACAAACACCCAACAACACAACGCAAATAACACAAATGAGTACAAGTGCTTGAGATAGTGGCATAGGAGAAGAAAAGAACCGAGGCAGAAGTTCCTGTATACCTCATGGGCACGGGGCCCCGTGCGCGAGGGGGTCAAACACCCCATGGACACGGGGGTTCCTCAGTGGCATGCACTTCCAGATCGAGATCTAGGAGTGGGTACGGCAGAGGAACCCTATGAACTATGCACAAGATCCGTCCTAAACAGGGAAACAACTATCCTATATAAGTGAAACCCAAGAAACCCTAAGATCTAGATAGGCATCCATGGAAGAAAAAGATGAAGAGGGGGAAGGACCAACTGGAGGAGGAGCCCATCCTAAGGGATTTCCATGGAGCAAGGAGCCCGACAGTGCCCGGAGGAGCTCCGGCGAGCAGAGGTGACAGCAGTGGCCCTGGAGGTTTCCTGGGGAGTGGATGGGGCGACTTGGTGGGAATGAACCCAAGCCCGCCCCCAAGCCCCACCTCTTTAGGGAAGGGAACCGCAGACCCCGTGCGCATGGGCTAAGTGAACCCATAGGGCCGCCGTGCACATGGTACAAGCCCGTGGACAGGGGGTACTCAGGAATTTTGACCAGAGGTATTTTTGAAGTTATGGTTGAGGGTCAACTCTTACCTAGCCTTTTCAAAACATCTCGGTCTATGTTCCTGAATATGTTGCGAGAGATTACCTATAACTACGAGAAGGGAATATATAGAGAACTTGTACAAGAAGAGAATGGACACAAAGCACCACAAAACACAGAGAAAATAGAGGAAAGCCAAACACACCACACACAATAAAAAGGACACAACCCTCAAAGGAGGGCGGTGGCCGAGGCCACCATGTTTGAGTTGGTATGGCATCGCGAAGATATGAACCTTGGGCCCAAGACCAACACTCATCTTTGAAGCACAAGTGCCACCTACAAGTGGCTAATGTGAAAGATTTTTTTTTGATTTATGCACTTCTAGGATAAGGTAACTCATGAGTTGAGCTGGCTCCCCCTAGACATGTGCCTACATCTATGCAAGATATTACATGAGTATGTGTGTATGAGCAAGAATTTCAACCCAAGTTACTTATATCCATGATATTTAGCTCATGCCTTAACTCGTGGAATCTTACTTCTTCAAGTGGCTTGGTGAAGATATCGGCTAGTTGATTCTCGGTGTTGACATGGAGTAGTTCAATGTTTCCCTTGGCTACATGATCCCTAATGAAGTGATGACGAATCTCAATACTCTTTGTCCTGTTCTGTTGAACTGGGTTCCTGGAGATCTTGATTGCACTTTCATTGTCGCACCAAAGAGGCACTTTGTCACATTTGAATAATCCATCGAAGTTTGCCTCATCCATAATAACTGAGCACAATAACTTCAGGCGGCAATGTACTCGGCTTCGGCCATCGAGAGGGATATATAATTTTGCTTCTTTGAAGAGCAACTTACCAACGATCTCCCTAGGAACTGACATGAACCACAAGTGGACTTGCGGTCAACCTTGTCTCTGGCCCAATCCGAATCCGAGTATCCCATTAACTCAAAAGAAGATCCTTTGGGATACTAAAGGCCCAAGTTTGGGGTATGAACCAAATATCGAAGGATTCTTTTCAATGTCAAATAGTGGCTCTCCTTAGGAGTGGATTAAAATCTTGCGCACATACATACACTCAACATAATATCGGGTATAGATGCACAAATGTAAAGCAAGGAACCGATCATGGAGCGATATACCTTTTGATCCACTTCTTTTCCATTGGGATTAAGATGAAGTTGGCCATTTGTGGGCATGGGTGTCTTCATTAGCTTGACATCTTGCATTTTGAACCTCTTGAGCATGTCTTGAATATAAAAAGATTGGTTGATGAAGGTTCCTCCTCTCAATTACTTCACGTGAAAACCGAGGAACAACTTCAACTCTACCATCATGCTCATAGCAAATTCCTTAGTCATAAGATTCTCGAAGTCAACGTTAATAGCATGGTTAGTGGACCCAAAGATAATATCATCAACATATATTTGGCAAACAAACAACTCTCCTTTTACCCTCTTTGTGAAGACAGTGGAATATATTACCCCAATCTGAAACCCCTTCTCACTTAGGAACGTCGTAAGGTGATCATACCAAGCACGAGGTGCTTGTTTGAGACCATAGAGTGCCTTATGGGGTTCATAAACATGAGAGGGGTGATCGGGGTCTTCGAAACCGGGAGGTTTCTTGACATACACCAACTCATTAAGAGGACCATTAAGAAATGCACTCTTCACGTCCATTTGATATAATTTAAAATCATGATGAGAGGCATAAGCAAGCAAGATGCGAATGGATTCAAGACGGTCAATGGGGGCAAAAGTTTCACCAAAGTCCAAAGCTTCAACTTGGGTGAAACCTTGTGCCACTAACCTTGCCTTGTTCCTTATTACTTGTCCATGTTCATCTTATTTGTTCTTGAAGATCCACTTTGTTCCAATGACATTATGATGCTCTTTGTGTCTTTCCACAAGGGTCCATACTTTGTTGCGGGTGAAGTTGTTGAGTTCTTCATGCATGGCATCTATCCAATCCAGATCGCCAAGTGCATCTTCTACCTTAAGGGGCTCAACACAAGAGACAAAAGAGTGATGCTCACAAAATTTTGTCAAACGTCTATGAGTAGTTACCCCCCTTTTTGATGCTTCCATAGATGTTCTCGGCATGATGTTGAAGATGTTTTAGCTTGGCGGCCACTTTTTTCTCTTTGATTGCAAGCTCTTCCTCACTTGGTTTTGTACTTTATGAAGAAGCTAGTCCTTGAGATTGTTTTTGCCTTGTAGACACCCTTCTCTTTGAAACCACAAGTTCTTGCTCATTGGGAAGTGACGATGATGAAGAAACTTGCGGTAGGGGTTGATCTTGATCTTCATCATGAACTTGAGCTTGATCTTAAGCCTCAAAAAATGGTTATTCACCATTTGGATGAGCATGCCCATGATCTTGCTTGAGAATATGAGGGACTTGATGTTGTTCTTGGATAGGTTCATGATCTCCCGTAGCATCTTGTACAAGTCGTGCCGGTGACGACTTCCCTTGTGGAGACTCCACAAGAGGGGCTCTTACTCCTTATTCTTGTACATGGACTTGTGGTGTTTCTTATGGAAGAATGTGGCCTATCCCCATCGTCCTTATAGCTTGTGAAGGAGCCTCGTCACCTACAACACTAGGAACAATTTGCTCCACACAGGAGCCGTTATCTTCATCAAACTCCCCATTTACCGTTTCATCAATGCATCCGGTTGATTTATTCAGAACTCGGTAAGCATGAGAGTTTGATGCATATCCAACAAATATGTCCTCATAAGTTCTAGGATCAAACTTAGCTAATCTAGATTTCTTGTTTAGAATGAAACACTTACAACCGAATACCCGAAAATATTTGACGTTAGGCTTTCTCCTGATTAGGAGTTCATATGGGGTCTTTTTCTTGAGCTTGCGAAGATAAAGCCGGTTTGAAGCATGACACGTGGTGTTGATGGCGTCGGCCCAAAGCTTGTATGGAGACTTGTACTCGTCAAGCATGGTCCTAGCCATCTCAATAAGAGGTCGATTCTTCCTCTCTGCAACACCATTTTGTTGGGGAGTATATGGCGCGTCATATTGATGTTTTAGCCCCTCTTCACTCAAGAATCCATCCATCATCTAGTTCTTGAACTCGGTGCCATTGTCACTAAAAATTTCCTTGATTTCACAATTGTGTTGACGTTGAGCTTCTTTGGCAAAGTTGATGAAGGTTTCTTGAGTTTCATTTTTGGTCTTGAGAAAGAACACCCAAGTATATCTTGTGAAGTCATCAACAATGACAAGTCAATACCTCCTCCCTCCCAAACTTTCATAAGTTGGAGGCCCAAAAAGATCCAAATGGATAAGCTCAAGGGGACTCAAGGTGGTTATGATAGTCTTCACTTTATGAGCTTTTTCATCTAGCTTTCCGGCAATGCAAGCACTACAAGGACGATCTTTGGCAAAAGACACATTGGTTCGTCCAAGCATGTGCTCCCCCTTTAAGAGAGCTTGTAAATCTCTCATGCCAACGTGGGCTAGCCGTCGGTGCCATACCCACCCCACATCGTCTTTGGCCATTAGGCATGTTGCAAGATGAGTTTTCTCTTTTGAGAAATCAACCATGTAAAGGTTGTCTTCAACATGCCCAAAGAAGACCACTTTGAGATTGGTTCTCTTAAAAACGGCCACATGGAATTCACCGAAATGAGAATCATAACCAGCATGTGCCAATTGAATAGTTGAAAGTAAATTGTAGTGAAGGGATTGGACAAGCATTTGGTTATAGATACCCATTTTGCAATGGGTCCTGGAGATTTAGCAACAAGGGTCTTAGGAACCCAAATAGTCCAAGCATACTCATCATAGCTAGTGCCAAAAAGTTTTGCAAAAGTATAGCCATCATCTCATCTCATGAGGACATAAGATGGATTGTTCTTGTGTAACACCCACAATGCGGCTATATCTCCCACGTGACGGGGCATGACTTAGAAGCATAGCCGCATGGTAGTTTTGTCACAAGAGGGGTAATCTTCACACAGTCCCATGTACTGAATGAGAAAGGGATAAAGAGTTGGTTTACAATCGCCACTTCACACAATAAATAAATAACTCATACATCATCCAAATACACGCATAGACCGACTATGGTCAAATCCGAATAAAAAGGAAGATAAACCCCAAATGCTAGATCTCCGATCGTCCCAACTGGGCACCACTACTGATCATTCGGAGAAGACACAAAACAATGACCAATATCTTCATAGAGCTTCCACTTGAGCTCGGTTGCACCACCTGCACTGGTATCATCAGCACCTGCAACTGTTTGGAAGTATCTGTGAGTCACGAGGACTCATCAATCTCACACCCGCGAGATCAAGACTATTGAAGCTTATGGGTAGGATAGGGTAATGAGGTGGAGCTCCAGCAAGCACTAAGCAAATATGGTGGCTAACATACGCAAATAAGAGCGAGACGAGAAGCAACACAACGGTCGAGAAGCTAGAAGTGATCAAGAAGTGATCCTGAAACTACTTACATTCAAGCATAACACAACACCGTGTTCACTTCCCGGACTCCGCTGAAAAGAGACCATCACGGCTACACATGCGGTTGATGCATTTAATTAAGTGAAGTGTCCAGTTCTCTACAACTGGATATTAACAAATTCCCATCTGCCACATAACTGTGGGCACGACTCTCGAAAGTTTATACCCTGCAGGGGTGTCCCAACTTAGCCCATCACAAGCTCTCACGGTCAACGAAGGATATTCCTTCTCCCGAAAAGACCCAATCAGTCTCGGAATCCCGGTTACAAGACATTTCGACAATGGTAAAACAAGACCAGCAAAGCCGCCTAATGTGCCGACAAATCCCGATAGGAGTCTCGTGTATCTCGTTCTCAGGGCACACCGGATGAACACTACGTACGGCAACTGAAGATACCCCAAGTTTCCTAGGGGCGGCACCGCAAGTGGCTCTGTTTTCGACCAACACTCGAAGGAGCACTGGCCCGGGGTTTTAAAATAAAGATGACCCTTGAGTCTGCGGAACCCAAGGGAAAAAGGCTTAGGTGGCAAATGTTAAAACCAAGGTTGGGCCTTGCTGGAGGAGTTTTATTCAAAGCGAACTATCAAGGGGTTCCCATAACACCCAACTGCGTAAGGAACACAAAATCAAGGAACATAACACCGGTATGACGGAAACTAGGGCGGCAAGAGTGGAACAAAACACCAGGCATAAGGACGAGCCTTCCACCCTTTACCAAGTATATAGATGCATTAATTAAATAAGATATATTGTGATATCCCAACATATCCATGTTCCAACATGGAACAAACTTCAGCTTCACCTGCAACTAACAACGCTATAAGAGGGGCTGAGCAAAAGAGGTAACATAGCCAAACAACGGTTTGCTACGAAGGTGGGTTAGAGGCTTGACATGGCAATATGGGAGGCATGATATAACAAGTGGTAGGTAGCGCGACATAGCGATAGAGCGAACAACTAGCAAGCAAAGATAGAAGTGATTTCGAGGGTATGGTCGTCTTTCCTGAGATCCCGCAAGGAAGAAGAACGAGTCCAAGAAGTAGACGACCCAATGTAGTCGAACGAATCCTCACAACTCTGGAACAAGACCGAAGCTAACGAGAGAAGCAACCCGAAAAGAAGCAAGAAACCATGTAAACAACCATCACATAAACATGGGATGATGCACAACTAAGTATGATGCATGTCCAGTTTAATGAGGCATGGCATGGCAAAGTGCACAAACAATACTACAAATTAAGTGGATCTCAATATGCAATGAGTTGCATATTGACAAAACACCACATTTGATTTTTTACTTCACTCCTGGTTATGTACCCAACAATATTAAATGTTATTAAACATGGCAAGAGGTGAGGCAAAAGTAAACTACACATTTTAGGCAATTTTAAGTGAGGCCGGAAATAACAAATAACCATTCCGGTAAATCCCCACATGACATTTAGCAATTGAAGCAAACAACAATTTTAACCATTTTAAAAGTTGTTATCATGATGTGGATGGCATATGCAAGTTTATGCAATTTTATGAAAATGTTGACATGAGCATATTATGAAGCATTTGTCACCGTGGTGGAAAGAAATGGTGCCACGGCGATGAATCCGAAAATGATGCCACGACACCATATCGGTTCCGGTAGCTCATGGAGATACCGGTGCAAAAGGAAAAGTGACGGGAGCGTGTCATGTAAGGATGGTGGGGTGATCCCGGATACTGGGTTTCCCATGTGTCAGTGGCATGGCAACCAAGGGACGTGCACGAAACAAACGGGCACGGTGCAAACACGGGGTTCATCTCATACATCACACAACATTCGTCCACGGCGGTCGTCTCGATGTTATACCTTCAAAGTGTGCGAATAGGACGGTTTGGGTTCAAAGTGATGGAGATGTTCATGGTTCGTAGTGGTACTTGGTGGTCTCGAACGGGTCCGCAACATTTAGTTGAACTTGGGGTCTCTGTCCTGGCGATCAAATGGGTACTTGCGGTCTTGACGAATCCGTAGCGGTACTGGGCGAGATCACGGCCACGACAGTCTTCGGTCTTGGTTTTCCTGTACATGACTCCACGGGTCCTGGGAGAATTCGGCGATGGCCATGGCAAAGAGGCAACAGTAGATGGTGAAGCAGGGAGCAGCAACAGCTGTCACGGGCAAAGGTCGGGGCCGGAGCAGAGCAAGGTCCGAGGCGAGGCGGCTGAGCAATGGAGGCAGGGAACGGGGAGAGCAGAGGTGCGCTTTGGGACGAGGGGAAGCAGAGAAGCGGCCAACGGGATCATGCGGGGTCCAGGCATGGGGAACTTGGCGCGGCGAAGCTCTCCGGTGAAGCAGCAGCGGCAGCAGGAACTTGGCGCGGTGGCAAGGAGGTCTGCAGGAGGCGGGACGAGCCGAACGACATGGATCTTGTCGAAGGGCGTGGCTCAGGGCGGAGGCAAGCGAGGCAGTGACGGTGGACTTGTAGCGGCGAGCGCACCTGCTGGCTCCTGGAGTGGCGGAGCGACGGGGACTGGCGAAGTGGTGCCCCGATGGTCGTGCTCGCAAGGATGAGGTCGGAGGAGGGGCCAGCAGGGGCGCTGGCAGGTCGGCGGCATAGGCGGCTGGTGGGAAGGAGGTGCGGGCGCCGGGACGAGGGGGGTCGAGGGAGAGAAGGGATCGGGCGCGTGGAGCTCTCGCTCCTCTTTGTCTGTAGGTGCGGCGCAGGAGGAGGATGAAGGGAGATGGGATTGAGAGGAGAGGGAGGTTGCAGCTGGGCCTCGGGCCGTCTAGGTTAGGCCGCAGGGATGGGTTAGGTGGGCCTTAGGGGTTGTTGGGCTAGGGAGGTCGGCGGCTGGGCCTTGGGACAATTTGGTGGGAATTGGAAAAGGCCAGGAGACCTGCTTGGCTAAACTCCTCTCTCTCTCTCTCTTATTCCCTCTCTATTTAAAAAAAGGAAACATAGTAGAAATGTTGAGAGAGATTGGAGTGGACATTGGGCATGGAGTTAATTTTACTGGACTCGCAAAAATGAGCTTGATCCAAGAAAAGTATAAATGAGCATGTGTGGCAAGTTTGGATTCGAACTCATTTGAATTAAATTCAAATGAGTTTGAATAATAAGTGGGCGTTTGAAAGGTCCCAAAAATGTTGAGATTTTGGTAGAGCTCCGGAAAAAGATAAATGAATTTATGGGCGAAGTTCGAGTAGCAAACTCGAAGCAGAAAAGACATGAGAGTTTAAATTGCAAGTGTGTTTGTGGTTAATTCCAAACTAAAGGAATATTTATAGTAGCTCCCTAAATACTGAGAGGATATGTTATAAAGAGAACTCGCCATGTGAATTCGCTCGGTTTAAATAGATTGAAAGATCTATGCAATTTATTTAAGTGTGTTTTTGTTAGTTTGAGAAAAAGATGGCATGATGACATGATGCAATGCAAATGATGAAAGACGAATGCAACGAACCAAACAAAATACACGATGAATCTCAGAATCCATGGAAGGCATCTGGAGTGCCAGTCTTGGGGCATTACAACACTCCACCACTACAAGAGGACCTCGTCCCGTGATCTAAGGATGGCGCCGGAGAGTAAACGGAAGAGGAAGAGAAGAGGTAAAACTAAGTTGCTTCTTTGACAAACGAGTGAAGCCAAAGAACCTTGATAGGTTGAAAACTTGAAAGAAGAACACAAAATAGTTGATCAAAATTGAGAGCACTCAAGTAGAAAAGAGAAACAAGGAGAACCATGTGAACCTTGGAGGTTGCAAAGCTATGAATGAAGAGCACAATGGACAAGAGGAATTGAAACCACTCTGGTTCAAAAGGGAAGCAAGGTATACAAGAGAATTTGGGCAGCACTCCGATAGAAAGAGAAGGAACTTGATAAGATGGAAAGAGATTGAAAATAGGACGCAACACTCCGGATAAATGGATAAGCACGAGAGGGAAAAAACATGATCCTGACAAAACAAGATGACGAGTCGAAGGGAGTAGCATCACAATGCCTCCGGAACGAAAGAATAGAAACTAGATTGTTGGGATAAAGGGACGGAGAAGAAAACAACATCTTCTACCTCGAATGAATTTGAGAGAGCATCCTTAGAAAGAAGGATTGAATGGAGTTATAAAATTAAACAACAAAAGAATAAGGTTGTTATGGGCTTATGGAAAATGTCTCAAAATTAAGAGGTGAAATCCCACCACAAACGGAAACAGTTGATTGGATTGATATCAACAAGGAGATGAAAAATTCTTCCACCAAGATGATAGAGAGGTAACTTGGACCATTGATAAGCACCACAATAAGCAACATTCCCAATGAAAGCCTTTAGGTGAAATCTATACCAAGATAACTCCAAGTAAGAAAATGATGGGTTTAAATATCTGATATATGACAACTTGTCAATCATGAAGCATGAAGGAAACTGTCAGAATGACATACCAGCACCTCAAGATAAGGTAGAAAGAATTGCACTTCGGGATGCAAGATGAAGAATGCTTGGACTCCTCAAAACAAGACATGTGTTGAGCACCCTGTTTAATTTTTAGTATAGCTTGGCGGATCATAACTTCGAGAGAAATCTTGAAGAACAATTGAAGAATGAAAAGATTCCTTGACGAACCACCAAGTTGAGCCATCGTGAGAACTCGAGTAATAAAAGAATGATCAAATGAAAAGGAAAGTTGAAAAGAACTCCGGGGGAAGCCTTGCAATGATTTAGATGGAGCTTCGCAACGAGATAAAGCGGAAAACTTGGAACTCCGGAAAAGAAAAGATGAAGCATCTCGAACCGAGAAATGTGACATGATGAACAACTCTGGAACGAAGAAACTAGATCACTGTGATGAAACAATAATAAGAATTATGTTATGCGCATCCTTCACCAATTAAAATTGATGACAAGCAACGGATTTGGCATACCACTTATTCTCGTAGAAAGTATTAAGAGAGATATAGCGCAATCTTGAGAAGGACTTCAACGAACCATCAGTAGGATTTGGAAAGAATGAATGAATTGATATGAGAACATCGGAAGAGGAATCTTGAACAAACCGCCGTATGAATTGAAATGAAAGAAGAAAAGAGAAGGAATCACCGGTAGGATTGGAAAACGAATGAGGATACTTGAGGGGATTTAGATACATTAGAACAAAGAGATCATGAACTGATTAGAGGATACTTGAATGATTCACCGTTAAGATTTGGAGAACGAGAGCTGAAAGCTGGAACGAATTGAGATGATGGGCTCCGGAGAATCAAACTGAAAAGACTCCTGAATTGCTCTGGATGGGTGAACAGAATACTCACAATCAAAAACAATTATGAGAGGATGGCATCAGGTTTGAACTACGCGTCTTTGATAGAACGGATAAGATTGCAGAGAAAACTCTTCTTCAGTATTCAGAATCTGAGAATGACGAAGAGCACCACAACCATGAATTGTTGAGACACTCTAGAATAAATGAATAGCGAGAAATGAATGATTAAGAGGTGCGTCGGCATGATAAATCATTGTGAAACAAGGAAAGGATATGATCAACACCGAAAACTTGAATTGAATCCGCCGGAGAAGAAAACGAGTGAAGAGTGATGAACTTGAGGCTTCCTTAGTATCTCCCTGAGAATCACCAGATAAGTATATTGATGGAAAAGAGTGGGGAAACTTCACATCAATAAAAGGATATTTCAATAAGAAATTTGAGTCCTTGATGAGAAAGGGTGGGAGGGCGGGAAAAACAAAGACAACTTGGGACGGATGAAACAAACACCATTGAGAAGACTTAGAATTGATCTTGCGGATGTGGAGAATGATGGCATCATCTCGAAGAGAAGCGCACCGGTTGGAAATAGAATTGGGATGATAATCTCGATAAATTAGAAGGATTAGTATTCACATAGGAATCTGAGAACACCGCTTAGAAAGAGACATGGAATCAACATTTGACATTGAAGCAACTCGAATACGACAACTCAAAACAAAACAAAGGATTGCCTTGCAGAATAAGTCGGAACAAACATATGATAGATATTTACCCAAACCCATATCATGCATCTGTTGAAACGATATTCTAGGAGCTACTTGAATTCCCACCTATAAAACTCCCGAAACTTTCTGGTTATGCAATCAGGTGTTGGGGATACAGAGGAAGCATAATATCTCATCTCACCCAAACTAACAATCCCTACATCCAGCCGTATCCATCCTTCAACACATAACCAAGAAACCTTCGGAAATCATGTACCTCAACCTTCGAAAAGCATCCGTTATACGAGTTATGGCAATACTCCCGAACTCCCGCCCCAGTACTGGGTGGCATTGAGGTTATCTCACCAACAACTGCATAAAAGGGATTTTCGATGTCGGCGAACTCAGGTATTCCAGAACTGCAACGATAAAATTGTGACGACAACACCTCCGAGCTCAACTCCTCGGGACACTGCCACAATCCCTAAATGTCAGGAGGCACCAAGAACAATGTTCTCGTCACAACACTATAGGAACAATTCCAAGATACCCGCGTGATCCTAAAATTTTTTTTAGTGAAATTTGAGGAGAGGAAAGTCAAAACTTCTACGCCAGGAGGCATCACCAGAGCGACAAAGGGGCCGAGGAGTAAAAAGAATCCTACTCTCCGATATATATAATCCTAAGACTCAAACATTTTGTTCTAGACTCAACAACGTCAGCGATTCGATCAAGCAGGGGGCTCATAAGTCGGGGATGGCTCTGATACCAACTTGTAACACCCACAATGTAGCTATATCTCCCACGTGTCGGGGCACGACTTAGAGGCATAGACGCATGGTAGTTTTGTCACAAGAGGGGTAATCTTCACCCAGTCCCATGTACTGAATAAGAAAGGGATAAAGAGTTGGCTTACAATCGCCACTTCACAAAATACATAAATAACTCATTCATCATCCAAATACACGCATAGACCGACTGCGGTCAAATCCGAATAAAAAGGAAGATAAACCCCAAATGTTAGATCCCCGGTCGTCCCAACTGGGCACCACTACTGATCATCCGGAAAAGACACAAAACAATGACCGAGATCTTCATCGAGCTCCCACTTGAGCTCGGTTGCTCCACCTGCACTGGTATCATCGACACCTACAACTGTTTGGAAGTATCTGTGAGTCATGAGGACTCAGCAATCTCACACCTGTGAGATCAAGACTATTTAAGCTTATGGGTAGGATAGGGTAATGAGGTGGAGCTGCAGCAAGCACTAAGCAAATATGGTGGCTAACATACGCAAATAAGAGCGAGATGAGAAGCAACGCAACAGTCAAGAAGCTAGAAGTGATTAAGAAGTGATCCTGAAACTACTTACATTCAAGCATAACACAAGACCGGGTTCACTTCCTGGACTCCGCCGAAAAGAGACCATCCCGGCTACACACGCGTTTGATGCATTTACTAAAGTCAAGTGTCAAGTTCTCTACAACCGGATATTAACAAATTCCCATCGGCCACATAACCGCGGGCACGGCTCTCGAAAGTTTATAACCTGCAGGGGTGTCCCAACTTAGCCCATCACAAGCTCTCATGGTCAACGAAGGATATTCCTTCTCCCGGAAAGACCCGATCATTCTCGGAATCCCGGTTACAAGACATTTCAACAATGGTAAAACAAGACCAGCAAAGCCGCCCGATGTGCCAACAAATCCCGATAGGAGTCGCACGTATCTCGTTCTCAGGGCACACCGGATGAACACTACGTACGACAACCGAAGATACCCCAAGTTGCCTAGGGGCGGCACCGCAAGTGGCTCTGCTTTGTACCAACACTCAGAGGAGCATTGGCCCGGGGTTTTAAAATAAAGATGACCCTTGAGTCTACAGAACCCAAGGGAAAAAGGCTTAGGTGGCAAATGTTAAAACCAAGGTTGGGCCTTGCTGGAGGAGTTTTATTCACAACGAACTGTCAAGGGGTTCCCATAACACCCAACCGCATAAGGAATGCAAAATCAAGGAACATAACACCGGTATGACGGAAACTAGGGCAGCAAGAGTGGAACAAAACACCAGGCATAAGGTCGAGCCTTCCACCCTTTACCAAGTATATAGATGCATTAATTAAATAAGAGATATTGTGATACCCCAACATATCCATGCTCCAACATGGAACAAACTTCAGCTTCACCTGCAAGTAACAACGCTATAAGAGGTCTTGAGCAAAAGCGGTAACATAGGCAAACAACGGTTTGCTAGGAAGGTGGGTTAGAGGCTTGACATGGCAATATGGGAGGCATGATATAACAAGTGGTAGGTAGCGCGACATAGCGATAGAGCGAACAACTAGCAAGCAAAGATAGAAGTGATTTCGAGGGTATGGTCATCTTGCCTGAGATCCCGCAAGGAAGAAGAACGAGTCGAAGAAGTAGACGACCCAACATAGTCGAACGAATCCTCACAACTCCGGAATGAAACCGAATCTAACGAGAGAAGCAACCCGGAAAGAAGCAAGCAACAAAGTAAATAACCATCACATAAACATGGCATGATGCACAACCAAGTATGATGCATGTCTAGTTTAATGAGGCATGGCATGGCAAAGTGCACAAACAATACTACAAATTAAGTGGAGCTCAATATGCAATGAGTTGTATATTGATGAAACACCACATTCGATTATTTAGTTCACTCCTGGTTACGTACCCAACAATATTAAATGTTATTAAATACGGGAAGAGGCGAGGCAAAAGTAAACTACATATTTTAGGCAATTTTAAGTGAGGCCAGAAACAACAAATAACAATTCCGGTAAATCCCCACATGACATTTAGCAATTGAAGCAAACAACAATTTTAACCATTTTAAATGTTGTTATCATGATGTGGATGGCATATGCAAGTTTATGTAAGTTTATGAAAATTTTGACATGAGCATATTATGAAGCATTTGTCACCGTGGTGGAAAGGAAGGGTGCCACGGCGATGAATCCAAAAATGATGCCACATTAACATATCGGTTCCGGTAGCTCATGGAGAAACTGGTGCAAAAGGAAAAGTGACAGCAAGGATGGTGGGGTGATCTCGGATTCCGGGTTTCCCATGTGTCAGTGGCATGGCAACCGAGGGACGTGCACGAAACAAACGGGCACGGTGCAAACACGAGGTTCATCTCATACATCACACAACATTCGTCCATGGTGGTCGTCTCGATGTTATACCTTCGAAGCGTGCGAACGGGACGGTTCGGGTTCAAAGCGATGGAGATATTCATGGTTTGTAGTGGTACTTCGCGGTCTCGAACGGGTCAGCAACATGTTGTCGAACTTGGGGTCTCGGTCCTGGCGATCAAAAGGGTACTTACGGTCTGGATGAATCTGTAGTGGTACTGGGCGAGATCACTGCCATGGCAGTCTTCGTAATTGGTTTTCCTGTACATGACTCCACGGGTCTTGGGAGAACTCGGCGATGGCCATGGCAAAGAGGCGGCAATAGATGGTGAAGTAGGGAGCAGCAGCTCGAGTCGCGGCAGCAGCAGCTCTCACGGGCGGAGGTCGGGGCCGGAGGCGAGGTGGCTGAGTAGTGGAGGCAGGGAATGGCGAGAGCAAAGGAGCGCCTTGGGACGAGGGGAAGCAGAGGAGTGGCCAACGGGATCGTGCGGGGTCCAGGTATGGGGAACTTGGCACGGCGAAGCTCTCCGGTGAAGCAGCAGCGGCAGCAAGAACTCGGCGTGGCGGCGAGGAGGTCTGCAGGAGGCGGGACGAGCCGGACGACGTCGATCCCGTCGAAGGGCGCGGCTCAGGGCAGAGGCAAGCGTGGCAGCGACGATGGACTTGCAGCGGCCGGCGCGCCTGCTGACTCCTGGAGTGGCGGAGCGATGGGGACCAGCGAAGTGGCGCCTCGATGGTCATGCTCACGAGGATGAGGTCGGAGGAGGGGCCGACAGGGGGGCGGGCAGGTCAGCGACATAGGCGGACGGCGGGAAGGAGGTGCGGGCGCCGGGTCAAGGGGGTCGAGGGACAGAAGGGATCGGGCGCGTGGAGCTCTCGCTCCTCTATGTTTGTAGGTGCGGCGCAGGAGGAGGACGAAGGGAGATGGGATCGAGAGGAGAGGGAGGTTGTGGCTGGGCCATGGGCCGTCTAGGTCAGGCCGTAGGGATGGGTTAGGTGGGCCTTAGGGGTTGTCGGGCTAGGGAGGCTGGTGGCTGGGCCTTGGGCCAATTTGGTGGGGAGGGGAAAAGGCCAGGAGGCCTGCTTGGCTAAACTCCTCTCTCTCTCTCTCTGTCTCTCTCTCTTATTCCCTCTCTATTTAAAAAAGGGAAAGATAGAAGAAATGTTGAGAGTGATTGGCGTGGAGATAGGGCATGGAGTTAATTTTACTAGACTCGCAAAAATGAGCTTGATCCAAGAAAAGTATAAATGAGCATGTGTGCGAAGTTTGGATTCAAATCCGTTAGAATTAAATTCAAATGAGTTTGAAAAAGAACTGGGCATTTGAAAGGTCCCAAAAATGTTGAGATTTTGGTAGAGCTCCAGAAAAAGATAAAAGAATTTATGGGCGAAGTTTGAGGAGCAAACTCGAAGCAGAAAAGACATGAGAGTTTAAATTGCAAGTGTGTTAGCGGTTAATTCCAAACTAATGGAATATTTATAGTAGCTCCCTAAATACTAGGAGGATATGTTATAAAGAGAACTCGCCATATGAATTCCCTCAGTTTAAATAGATCAAAAGATCTATGCAATTTATTTAAGTGAGTTTTAGTTAGTTTGATAAAAAGATGGCATGATGACATGATGCAATGCAAATGATGCAAAGATGAATGCAACGAACCAAACAAAATACACGATGAATCTTAGAATCCATGGAAGGCATCTGGAGTGCCGGTCTTGGGGCGTACCGGCAAAATCCTTGGGAATGGATTTGTCCCTAGTGACCTTGCCACTCCCAACAACCCTTTTTTTCCTTCTCCTTCTCCTTGTGCCCTTCTTGCACCAACTCTACCTTTTGGGGAGGGGAAGGAGTCGGACCGATCTTCTTCTTTTATTGTTCTTCTTCTTGTTCTTACCATTCTTGGATGCGGGATCAAACCCAATTCCCTCCTTGGCAACACACTCATTTTGGTTACTCAAGAGGTCATTAAGGTTTTATCCCCTTGGATGCACGATACAAGCCCTTTCTCAAATTGGGCCTTCAACTTCTTATTCTCCTCTTGGAGAGAGGTGCAATCATGAACAAAGTTAGCCGTACAAGAATCATCATTTAAATCCATATGAGGTACGGAAGTGAGAGCCTTAATGGTTATAGCTGTAAGTTGAGCATAAGACTCGGTGAGGGCAATGAGCTCACCTTTGACAACCTTGGAACTAGTCACAAGGAACTCATGTTCCTCAACAAGTATCATGTGATCAACTAGAAGCTTTTCAACCCTAACATTAAGAGCATCTTTGTTCTCAAGAGCAAGTTGCAAAGCATCATTGGTTTTAACAAGGTCAATTTGATGAGCCGACAAGGCTTCCTCAAGTGATGCTCTCATGACACTCTCTTCATTTAGTTCATGCTCGAGGAGTTCGATTATCTCTTTTTCCTCTATGAGGAGGTTTTCAACGTTCTCAATAAAGTCATCGCGTTCAGCGAGTGACTTAAGGAGATCGCCAAAATGAGCACGAGCTTCACCATGAAGAGTTTTCATGAAAGCCATCAAGGATTCCTCGTCATTATCCACACCCTCGTCACACTCATCCTCCATGATCTCACATGAGACATTGGGAGTGTAGATGGCGGGTTTTTTCTTATTTGGACTTTGTTTTTACCTCTTTGGCCATAAGACATTGATGAGTGAAAGGCTTTTCCTCGTTTAGAGAGTCGAAGAGGCCGGTGGTGGAGGAGGAGGTAGTGGTATGCATGGCAATGGCAGTCGTGCCCACTTGATCATCATGACCTTCATGTTCATCTCAGGACATGTATTCTTCATGAACAAAAGCATTCTCAACCTTCCTGTTTGCAAACTTGGTGAACTTCTTCTTCTTGAGTACAAGCTTCTCGGATTTGTCTTCATGTCTCTCATACGGACAATCATCTACAAAGTGTCTTGGGCTATCACAATTGTAGCATTTCCTTTGTCCAAACGATCTTCCTTGAAGATTCTTCCCTTTGTTTGCCATGGTCCCAGAGTACTTTTTGACTAAAAGTGCCAAGTCTTCCGCAAAGTCATTTGATGGGCATGAGGTGTGAACATCTTCCTCACATATCTCTTCACTCACTTCTTCATCCCTTGAGGGTTGGCTTACCACTTTCTTGGCCTTCAAGCCAAGATTGGAGTTCTTGGTTTCTTGAGCAATTGCAAAGGTCTTCTTGGACATGTCTCCAAAAGAACATGAGTGGATAAAGTGGAAACAACTTGAGCCGCGGTTAACTTTTGACAATCCGGACATTGATGAATCATCATGACCATGGTATGTTCCATGAGAACCATAGCATCGATGAACTTGTCCTTGATGAAGTCGTCATTTGCCCAAGTGCACCCAAAGGTTCTCAAGTTGAGCACAAGGGACTTTAACCTTCGGTAAACCTTTTCCGCGGACTCACCCTCATTCCTCACAAAGAGATTGACTTCTTGCTTGATCAAAGCCAATCGAGATCTTCAAATTGCTTCATCTCCTTCAAGAGACTCCTCAAGGCAATCCCATATTTTCTTGGCGGTATTATGGAGAGCAATGCAGTCACTATAGTCTTCAGTCACAGCGGTGCGCAACATGTGGTGGGCGGTGGCATTAAGTTGGTCATCAACCGCTTCTCTTGGAATGAGATTCATTGGGTCCTTAGGGTTGAATCCATTGACCACAATCCACCAAAGTTGAGTTGAAGCACTGTGAATATGAGACTCCATATCTAGCTTCCATTTAGCAAATGCATTAGCTTTCAAAGGGGGCGGAGGCCCAACAGGATTGCAAGGATGTTGCAATGATTGCGGAGAGTAAAAAGTTCCACACCATTGTACCTGGGAACTTGAGTATGAGCCGGTAATGCAAGAGGTTCTCTTGAGTCATCCGCATCATGAATGGCATTTGTATCAAATGAGTTTGATGCGGATGTTCAAGGCCTTAAGCGAGCATCAATTTCCTCCTTGGCCGAGGAACAAACTTCTTTCAACATAGAGGCTTTGAGGTCCACAAACATTGAAAGAATATCTAACACGGTCATGGGGCACATGGGTTAATAGGAGTGGCGGGAGCAACGACCGACACCAAGTGCCACGGGCGCGGCGGGTGGTAGGTATTGGCCATCCTCCGCAATGGGTGCGCAACCTCCCTCATTCCCTAGATCGACCATATCCTCTAAGGTTGTGAAACCATATACTAGAGCACGAGGCTCTGATACCAATTGAAAGGATCGATACAGTCGAATAGAGGGGGTGAATATGAGACTACAAATTTTAATCTTTCTTGTCAATTTTAAGATTTAGCGGATAAATAGGATTCACTAGATATGCAACTTGGTGAACACAACCTACATGACAAGCAAGCTTAAAGCAAAGTATGCTGGGTAACAATCTAATTAGCGAGCCAACAAGCATACAAGGCAAAGTAAAGTGCGGGAAAGGATTAACCACAAGTGAGGCAAGGATGCAGATTTTATCCCAAAGTTCACTCTTCCTTGGGGAAGAGCTACTCTCCATTTAGAGCGGTGCCGGAACCAAATCTTGTGGAATGCCACGAAGGCTCACCGTAATCTCTTTCGAGTCACCTCCAACGGATAAGCCTCGAATCACTCGGGGTTGGTCTTGAAGGCAACCACCACACCTTTACAAACTTCTGCGGAGCACACCACAAGCAAGGAAGCTTCCAGAGGAACCTCTAACTGCCTAGGAGCCCAAGCTCCAAGAGTAACAAGTCAATGGGGAATAAATGTTGCGGGGAACATGATTTGGTTTGGTTAAGATGTAGATCGGCTCTTGATCTCCCAATCCCCAAAGTTTCAACAAGTTTGGATGGAGGGGTTGAGATTATTGAGCAAAATGGGGTGTAGCAATGGTGGAGCTAAACAAGACATTAGGGTTAGGGATGGAGGAAGAAGAAGGGGGGCTTTTATAGTGTTTGTGCCCGGGTGTCCGTTGCTGCCCGTTGGACCCCATGCGCACGGGCTAAGCCAGCCCCATGCACACCAGGTACTCAGAGACATTCACACCACCCCACGCGAACGGGGGTCAAAAGATCCCGTGCGCACGGGGTACTCAGAGAATTATGCAGTACCTGTGTACATGGGGGTCAAAAGACCCCGCGTGCATGGGGTATGCAGAGAGTTACGCAGTACCCCGTGCGCATGGGGTACCCAGAGAGTTACGCGGTACCCCGTGCGCACGGGGTACCCAGAAACTTTCTGTTGCAAGCCCTCCGAGTACCACATGCACGCACACTATAGAATTTAGTGGTAGGAATGGGTATGCTGGTGTATGTGTTTCGGCAATGACATTCCCACACAACACATATCAATACCGACACCTCTTAATAGTGCGGTATTTCCTATGACATGAAGTAAACTACAAATAAAACCTTCAATCATCGGAAGACCACGCCTTTGATCATTTTGAATTGGGGGGTCGCACATCTCCATCAAATGCAATATGGAACCAATATCCTAAGATAAACTATAGCACCAGATATTACTTCAACTAACCACATTGTCATCACACTAAATTAAAGTTTAAGTGCCTAATGCACTTTCAATGCCATTATGAATAATTTGCCATAATATTATCAAGCAATTTTGTATCTTCTCCTAGTGTGATTTCCATAAAGGTACCACCCACGGAGGAATCTAAAAGATTTCTAGAACCAAAGTTCAATCCCGCATAAAAGTTTTGCGTGATCATCCATAATTTAAGCCATGAGTAGGGCAATTTTTATCATTAATTTCATTCTATCCCAAGATTGGCAACATGTTCAAGCTCTCAAGATGCTTAAAATTCATAACTAGATTTCTAAGAGAAATAATTTTCGTGGGAGGAAAATACTTGGCAATAAAAGCATCCTTGCACTTATCGCAAGAATCGATACTATTTCGTGGCAAGGATGAAAACCAATGTCAGTGTCAAAACCAGCAAACCTCGGGGTAGGGGGTCCCGAGCCGTGGATCTCAGATCGAGGGTAACGGGAATGAACGAGACGATCTTTACCCAGGTTTGGGCCCTCTTGGTGGAGGTAAGACCCTATGTCCTGCTCTTGTTTATATCAATGGAGATGTATCAAGTACAGAGTTGATCTACCTCGAGATCGTAATGTGTGGTCTAACTCTAGGGCTAGGTGAATGATTTTGCATTGATGTGTCCTCTATGGGATAAACCCTATGGCTTATATACATGCCAGGGAGGGCATCTAGTGTTTACAAGGTCGGTAGCTAAGAGCTAGGTGGTGGCAAAGATCTTGGAGTATACGTCAAGTCTTCGGAGAGGCAGTCTTCAACACGTCTCCTGCATGTGACCTCCGGAGTCCATCTTGACCATGAATGAGGGCTGGCCAGCCCAACCCAAGGAGAGTGGGCTGACTGGGTTAGTACCTCCTTATCCAGGACACCATCAGTAGCTCTGAACTGGTCTTCTATGCCGAGGGCGATCCTCCTGATGACAAGGACTTCAGATCCGGAGTTCTTGGCTTGACATACAAGTTCCTCCCTATGATTTTCAAACCACCCCTTTAAAGGAGTGGTGCCAGCCAAAGCTCGACCGAACATGTTACCTCCGCCCGAAGAGATTGCGTATCTTATCCTCGAAGACTAAGTATCTTGGTGTGAGTGGTTCCACTCTGTGTGACAACTTTATCGAAACAACTCGCCCCATGACAGGTCGAGCAGTTACTACTCCCTCAAATTGCGGCCTGAGGTAAACCTTTTACTGGCATATCCCTTGGATGTTGAGATCATGCCCATTTTATCAGGGATATCATTAAGATTTTGTTTGCCCCCATATGCTAATTGACACCTTTGATGGGAGTGGTGAGTTAATCGGCGCTGCGAGGGGGACTCTTGGCCTTTCATGGTCCTATAAGAGCAAAAGGGCAAGCAAGGCAACTAAGCACGCCCCCATTCTCCCCATCTTCTTCTTCTTCTAGCTCCAGCGCCCAGATCCGATCTCGCATACTTTTCCTTCAGCGAGTCTATCCTCCTTCACCAGCCATGTCCAAGACCCTCCAGGGGCACTGGGTGGTTACATCGTGACCAATGAGACCATCCTGGAGCTGTGCAATATGGGGTACTTGTCCACTGACATCGCCGCTCGTGCTCCTGCCGCTGGCCAGCAAGTTCCTACTCCCATGCCGGGGAGCGAGTGGTTTTCGTCCCCCACCTCATCTGAGGGCTGGGGTTCTTGCTGTGCCCCTTTGTGCACGGGATCATGTAACTACGAGCTTGAATTTCACCATCTCGCCCCAAACTCCATCCTCCATCGTGTCACCTTCATCATGGTCCGCGAGGCCTTCCTCCGTCGCGGGCCACACTTTGCTCTGTGGCTGAAGACTTTCGGGATCAAGCTGACGTCTAGTGGCTCCGACCTCATGGAGTGTGGAGGGGCCATGATCAGCAAGAACAATGGGACCAAATGGTTCAAGGGCACCTTCATTGAAACGGTGAAGGAGTGTCAGCAGGAGTGGTTTTATATCGCTGAACCGCTTGCCCCTGGCCAGGCCGAAGTCCTAGCATTCTCGGTCGGGCCTCCCGAGAAGGTCAAGTCATGGAAGGATAAGGGTGTCGCCTACGGGAACCATAAGGAGGTGGAGACCTTGGTTAACAAGGTCAAATGGTGGTCCACCACGGGGAAGGTCGAGCTTGCGGACATCATCAATGTCATGCTCAACTGCCACATGCTCCCTCTCCAACTTCGGGCCACCCTGATGTGGACACAAAAGCCTGAGGACATGGGACCCCTCAATGCCTTCTTCTGCTCCACATTGGCTGCCATGTCATGTGGACAAAGCTCGTGAAGCTGGCCAAGGACAGGACCCCCAAGGAATTCGAGGACCGTGGCCTCGAGGACGGCTATGAAGCCCTCCCCCCCGGTAAGTGATTGTACTCACAAGTTATTATTTTCTATCCTCCAATGAGTAGATTTTAATGAATCATTAAGCTTAACGCTTTTGTAGAAGTGGCTTGCCTGGGTAGCGGGCATGCAATGCCCCAACCCACTACCAGAAGAGCAAAAGACCCCCTGTTGGCGGCGCTCCTAACACTAGAGCCACACGTGGTGGCCCCCAAAGGGACGAAGTCCCAGAAGGGCAAGCTAAGTGCTCAGACATGGGAGACTTTTGTCACCCGATTCGAGGAGACCCACACCTCCACCGCTCATGACGGTGACGTGGAGGATCTCCCTCCCCCAAAAATGAAGAGGGTGGCATCGGAGGACGTCGGAACCGGCATGCACCGCAAGGGCTCAAAGAGGCTAAGGAGGACCTCGGCCAGGGCTGCCGACAAGTTGCCGAAGAGAGTCGAGCTCTCCGGCCATTTGGAAGAAGACCTCCTCGCGATGGGGACGAACAAATCGACACCTCGAGGGTAAGCCGTAGTCTTTATATCATGTCTTTATATTTTACAAGTTCTTTTTTAACAAGGGAGACTGATAGAGTGTCGTATCTTTACACGGTCCGCCAAAGGCGACCCGAGTGACTCTTCAAGCGGGTTGCCATCTACTAGTGGGACTCCGGTGCCAACTGCTCCTCCCCCGGTGCATGACGGGCTAGGGAGGCGACATCCACCCAGGCCCCCGACGTCAACATGGGGGGCCGAAGAGGTGGACATCATGGCCGAGGTTGACACCTCAGCCCAGCAAGACCTGGGGAAGAAACTCCCCCAGGTCATTGAGGAGGGCCTGGGCCAGTCGCTGGCCCAGTCCATATCTGCTTCAACCCATAGGTAGAGCCTACTTGGGTGGGCACGTTAGTGCCTTGGTCCGAGGTCATCCCTCCACCCCTGCCAACTGCCCCAGAACGGGCTAGCGCAAGGTGGACCAAGCAGATGGAGGAGACCCTAAAGGGTTCCTCCATTAAGGAAGAGCATCGTGCCTTAATAGGCATGGCACTGAAGGATTGCGGGTCCGTAGGGGCCGGCCTGCGTGAGGCTGCAAGAGCCTTGTGACGAGCTTCGTGGTATGCTTCTATCCTTTTATTTTGATGGTATTAAACATTCATGTACTTGTCCGAAGACATGCCATTACAGCCTTCTAAACGTTTTAGTGAGTGAGTAGACCCCGAGCCCAAAGGTGCTTTCAAGAAACCGACATTGGGGTCATATGATTTAATAGGAGCTTGTCATGTAGCCCTAGGTCGTTGCTTAAGGCAGTCGTCCTGGATAAGTATTTTGATTGTGGCCATTGTAATAAGGATTTTTGTTGACAGGTTTCGACCTTGGTTTCGAGCTCCATCTCGATGGAGATAGCAGAGATGAACCAGAAGCTCGAGAGGTCCCAGAAGGACCTCGACCTGGTGAACTACAGATTCGAGCAGTCTCAAGGTAAGCAAGTTAAACTTGCGTGATGTTTTACAAGGAATAATATATTTTGCTGGATCAACAACTAAGGCCGAGTTGTTTAATAACAGCAGTGTTAGCTGAGCTAGAGACGCTCAAGGCCGGGCTTGAAAAAGCTCGGTAAGAGTCAAAGCGGCATGAAGCTGTCACCGCAAAGGCGGAGGAGGCCCGAGCCGCTGAGAAGGTGGCCGAAGCCAAGGACTGGGCGTGGGTCCTTGAGGTCGAGGAGACCCTCAAGGGCGTGTTCGAGGCACGCGACAAGCTTCAGGCAGAGGGGCAGTGAATGAAGGAGGAGCTTAAGAAGCTCTAGCTTGTCCATTCCGACCTCAAGACCACGACTCGGGCGAACCGTGAGGTGCTCCAACAATTGGAACAGATTACCTCGGGTAAGAAATACTTACTACAATGCGTAATAGCTAGCAAAGGGTGCGTCGAGCTCACCCAGCTATGGCATTCTGCAGAAGTCTTTGCGGATCTCCTATAGAGTGCGATGGACGCCATTGCGCACTTTGACCAGTTGGCGGGTCATGAAGTGGAGAACGTGGTCTCGGTACCCGAAGGTGGTCTTCTCCTTATAGGAACAAGGCAATCAGACTATAGTAGATTGAGAGCTTTCAAGTAGTCCTAGGAGTTTGACTGTGGGGGCTGATAAACAGCCCCCGATTCGGGAAGTGGCCGGCCTGGCAGGCCGAGGTCTAAGCCATGACATACTTAGGCTAAAAATTAAAGCCCTTCGTTTGACACGGGTGATCTCTATCATCACTCACTTAATGCAGTCTGCAGGCGGCTGACTAGTTTGTGCCTACCTAGATAGTCAGTTTTTGGCTTTCTCCACTAAGGCGCTCGTCCATTTGACCTGGTGGAGCAATCGTAGTGGTTCTCCCATTACACCCTTAGCCGAATTCACTGGGAACATAAGGGGTACACAAAGGATCCGGGCAACCCAACTATTGACCAAAATCTAGGTTCGAAACTGATGCATATAAAGCCAAAATCTGAGATGTCGAATACTTTGGAGTTGTAATACAATTGCATCCTTTTATTTTCATTGTAGCTTTGTGGCCATGCTTATAAATAAAAATGGTAAGGACCTTTAAAGGGCATGGTTTCTTTATTTCACAATGTCAAGCCTTTACATGCCCAGCTGCAACAAGAGGAATTGAAAGAATACAACATAAAAGGTAAAAATGAAGGAAGGAACAGGGAGGATTTGTTTGTCGGAATTTTAGGAACCCAGACCGCTTCCTTCCGCACATCTGCACTTCCAAGTTGTTGACCAGCTAGTCATCATTGGCGGTGAGGACTTGCGGAGGCTGGTGCCTTTCTGACCCTTTATATGCTCCAAGCATTTGATTGGCCGAGCTCTTTTAGGGAGGTGTTTCCGAAGTCCGCTTTGTGGTTAAAGCCATGTTGAGGTAGTCGTATTTGGCTGTTTCTTTGACAGAAACTTGCCTATGTTAGGGCTCAAAGCCATATCATTGTTTGGTCGAATTGTTCCGACATTTTTAGTTGATTTTTGGCTCCTCGTCGGCCCATGAAATCTTGAGTGTGAAATTGTGCACTCTAGAGACATAGTACCCCATCCAAAGAGGGCACACAAGGAGCCCACATCCCTATTTAGGGTGTGGGGTTATGTGTCTGAGTTCGATTTGCATGGCCCGGGTGCGCTTCAAAGAGTGAGTGGTGCATTTATCGCTGCGAGCTACCTCCTCTAATGCATATACCTCAGCTGCAAAAGTCGCAGTCTGCTCCTTAGTATGGAACGAACGCTCGGTGTTACCATTGACTGTTATGACACAATTTGGTCCTGGCATTTTGAGCTTGAAATAGACATAATGCGATACCGCGTTGAAGCGTGCTAAAGGCGTGCGCCCTAAAAGCGCGTGGCATCCACTGCGGAATGGGACGATGTCGAAGATTAACTCTTCGCTTCTGAAGATGTCGGGCGAGACGAAGACTACCTACAGGGTTACTGTTCCAGTGCAGCGGGCTTTGACGCCTAGTATGACACGTGTAAAGGTGGTTGTACTTGGTTTGATCAGGGATGAGTCGATGCCCATCTTCCTAACTATATCCTCATAAATGAGGTTGAGGCTACTGCCTCCGTCCATGAGGACGTGCACTAGATAGTAACCATCGACAATTGGGTCCAGGATGAGCATTGTCAATCCGCCTTGTCTAATGTTGGTCAGATGGTCATGCTTATCAAACGTGATCGGGTAAGCCGGCCAGGGGTTGAACTTTGGGGTGACTGGCTCCATCGCATAGACATCCCAAAGTACTCGCTTCCTCTCCTTTTCAGGGATGTGGGTGACATAGATCATGTTGACCTCTGTTACCTCGTTAGGAAACTTCTTTTGGCCTCCATTATTGGGCCGTCGAGGTTCTTCCTCGTCTTCACTTCAATTTTGGGTTTTGTTTGGACCCTTTGTCGTGACCTTGCCAGCTTGTTTAAAGACCCAGCAATTCCTGTTGGTGTGGGTTGTTGGTTTGTCCCGAGTGTCGTGGATTCTACATGGGCGGTCCACGAGTCTATCAAGCTCGCTAGGTTTGTCTCTGTTCCCTTTAAAGGGCTTCTTCTTATATCCAGATTTAGGTCAGGTAAACCCTGCATTGAACGCAACCTCTTCGGTATTGCTTCCGCCGTTCTTATACATGCGCTTGTTTTTATTGCGCTTGGGTTTTCCATTGGCATCGCGTGTTTACGAGATGCCCACCTCGCTGTTGTGAAAACTGCGGGTGAGCCAACTATCTTCTCCCACACAGAAGCGGGTCATTAGCGAGGTGAGGGCAGCCATAGTCCTTGGCTTATCTTGGCTGAGTTGACGGGCCAACCATTCGCTTCGGATATTATTCTTGAATATGGAGATGTCCTCGACTTTAGAGAAGTCTATGATTTGGTTCTTCTTGGTGAGGAACCCGTTCCAGAATTTCTGGCTGAGTCGCCTGGCTGCTAGGTGACATGGTTGAGGTCATCAGCGTCCGGAGGTCGGACATACATGCCCTGGAAGTTTGCTCAAAAAGTATCTTCTAGGGCCTCCCAGCTGCCAATAGATTGAGGAGGCAGGCTATTAAGCCAATGCCTGGCCAGTCCCTTTAGTTTGAGCGGCAAATATTTAATGGCATCGAGATCATCTCCATTGGCCATGTGTATGTGGAGAAGGAAATCCTCGATCCATACTGCTGGATCGGTGGTGCCATCGTATGATTCGATATTGATGGCTTGAATCCTTCATGGAATTGATGTTCCATTACCCTGTCTGCAAAGCATGTTGGGTGAGCCGGACCTCAAAACTGAGGAGCATCTTGTCGAAGGCCGGGAGAGAGCCGTGTGTGGGCTTGGTCTCGGGCACGGCCGTTCCTGTCCATCTAGGCATCATAGCCACTGGGCCCAGCTGGGGAACATCCTCTTGATCCGTATATGGACCAAGGAGGTGCCCTGTTTGCCTTGATGCAACATCAAATGCCGTTAGGATCTAGGTGGTCCATGGGGTCCTTGCCATAATGGCGTGGAGGTGGCCGGTCGTTGAGGTGTTCTCGTATCGGCCTATCCCGCCCTCTAGGGGGGTGGTCCTGGTCGTCAGCGAGCTCCTCATTGAACTACGAAAGGAGATGCCTACGTGGGTATGATTTTGGCGTGTTACGGTGCCGATCTTCCATGTCTTGCTCGACGGAGAGCTATTCGACCCACTTTCCATGTCTTGCTTGCGCTTCATGGTCCGAGCTGTTGCAAAGAGGCGCCGCCAGAAGCACTCTTGTTCAGAAGGGTCTTCAAGGACAACAAAGTCCTTGGTATCAAGGCTTTCGTCCTCCTCAGATTCCGGCATGTAATTGTCATCAGCCCCTTCGAAGCAGTCGTCGGGATTTGAATCCCCAAGCTGTCCATCGGGTGTGCCATTGCGCCCTGGGGAGGCTTGATGGTCTCCCTTAGGATTGTCGGCATCACCGGCATCTGCATCCTGTTATTGGGGTTGCATTATTGCTGCTATGTTCCCATTGTGGCCTCTTATGCATCTCCGACGATGTATTGGAGGGGTATTGGGGGTGTCCACCATGTAGACATCGTAAGTAGATGTAGCAGTCCACCTGCCAGTGTTCACCATGGGCGAGCTGTCTTCAGCAGGGCCATCGACATCTTCATCCATGTTTGTGGCCTCATTGTAGTCTAATATGTCAGCTAAATCATCAATCATAGCGAATAGGTGGGTGGTGGGTGGGATGTAGATTTACCGATCGTTGGCTTTAAGTCCGACCTAATCATAGACCAAAGTCTTGTCGTCCGATATGGACATGCTTTGGATGTGATCAAGCATCTCGTTGAGGTGAGACAGCTCTTCGGGAGACCTGTAACTTGATGTATGGCTGGAATGTAACTTGACGTGTTTTCGGCGTGAAGGAGACCTGTGAGTGTTTCTGGATTCTGCGCTAAGGTCAGTTCTAACCCTGACATGATTTTTGAGGTCGGAGCCAGATCTACGTCCAGATTGGAGATCGGAAGAGTACTAGCTGGAGTAGTTACGTCGGGGGTCGCTGGTGATGCCGTGATGGAGATTGGTCGGGGGCCATCCTGACAAGACGAGCTCACCAAGGGAGTCCGGAGTGTACTCGAGGCCGCCAAAGGTCATGATCCAACCTGAGGCGTAGTTCTCGACGGAGGCCAGATGACCTGTCGAGTCGGTGCAAAATACCATGTTGCCGAACACAAAAAGATAGCCGGGGACCAAAACGCTCTTGAGGCTGTTGGAGCAGTTGATCTGCAGATAAGCCATCGATCATTCCGGTGATCGCACAACGGAACTCTCAATGAAAGCACCAATGTCGGTGTCAAAACCGACATACCTCATGGTAGGGGGTCCCAGCCGTGGATCTCAGATCTAGAGTAACAGGAATGAAGGATACGATGTTTACCCAAGTTCGGGCTCTCTTGACGGAGGTAAAACCCTACGTCCTACTCTAGTTTATATCAATGGAGATGTATCAAGTACAGATTTGATCTACCTCGAGATCGTTATGTGTGGTATAACTCTAAGGATTGGTGAGTTATTTTGCGTTGATGTTGTCGGATTTCGGGTTCCGGCGGACCCTTAAGGTTCGAACTCTAGGGTGCGCACGGAGATCTTTCCCCTACCGACTCGCGCTTCTATGGCTCGCAAGAAATCTAGGCTGGAAAGAAGAACACTCAAGGGACACGAGGTTTATACTGGTACAGGCCACCGATGTGGTGTAGTACCCTACTCCAGTGTGTGGTGTGGTGGATTGCCTCAGGGGCTGATGATGAACAATACAGGGGAAGAACGGCCTCGCGAGAGGTGTTCTTGAGCTGGTGCGGTGTGTTCTACTCGGTCCGGATCTCCCTCCCTCTATGGTGGCTAGTCCTACTTATAGAGGCCCTGGTCCTCTTCCCAAAATGTGAGCGGGAAGGGTGCCAAAAATTGGCCATTTTGAAGGGGAACATCCAATACAAGTTATCCTGGCCAAAGGTGGTCTTTGGCTGCCAAAAGCACTAGTGATGACGCCGTCTTGGGCTCCATGGTGACCTCTGTCCTGCCACTCTGCTGGTCTTGGTCTCGTCGCACCGGAATGGTAACCTTTGCCCGATGCCTTGGACTATGCTTGCTCCCTTTGCACCGAAGGGGAAACAAGGACACTGCACGGGCCGGCGCCCGCCTGATCTCGATCGTCACGGCTTGCGTCACGGGCTCCTCGCGAGGTGCCCCTGCCTTGATCTCTCCGCCTCCTCGCGAGCCTGCTTGATGAGGCTGCTCCCGAGGAAGCTTCCTGTCGGCCGCCCCGTAGGGCTTGGCCCGTCGCGAGGGTCTTGAGTTTGAGCTGATGAAACTGGGCCGCACTGGGCCCCCACTCAAACCACGCCGCAGGCCAGTCTGGGGACCCCCGTTCCCAGAACACCGACAGTAGCCCCTGGGCCCGAGGTGCGCCCGGGCTGGGCCTAGCAGAGAAGCAAAGGGGCAAGCGCGAAGCGCCGCGGGCCCCAATAGCCTGCGGCCTTGGACGCTGCATGGCGACAGATTGGACGTGGGCGTATGCGCTTCCCCATGATGCCTCGGCAACCGCACGACTCGACAAGTCCCTGCATGCAGACAAATGGGTCATGATTACCTGCGATCGTGGTGGTCGGCGGTTGGCCTTCTCCAGCTATAAGTATGGGACTGTGCGAGCCTCGTTAGCTTATCCCTTCCTGCTACTCCTTTTCTTCTTCTTGGCTACTTGCCATTCCCATGGCTCCGCTAAAGAGATTCTCGGCCGCGGAGAAAGGAAAAGCTCGTCCGGCAGGGCTAGACTCCCCACCGACCAAGCGCGGCCGGGGCCGCCCTTGCAAGCACCCTGCGGTCCCCGTAGTGGCTTCCCGTGGCCATGGAGGCGGTTCCCTGCGCGGTGGTGAGCGCCCGGTTGCCGATGGGAGGCACGCCATGGCCGCGAGGCCCCCCAGGCCACGCTTTCGCTCGGCGGAGGTGCTGCCTGAGTTCGTCGTGTGGTCGGTGGACCCGACCAGCACCTGGATCCAGCTCCCCCGTTTCTTCATAGGTGAACTGCCGGTCGGTGCTCGGGGCGGCCTCTGGCTTCAGGCAGATGGTTGCTGCAGCAGGGCCTCCTGGGCTTCACTGGAGGTCTCCGCTTCTAGGAATGCGGTCCTGACCCGCGGCTGGCAAACGTTTGCCCGTGCGCGTGGCCTGAGCTGGCGGTGCACCCTGCACTTCAAATTCGATGGCGACGCCACCCTCTACATGAGGGTGTTCGGGGAAGACGGTCGCCGCGCTGGGTGTTGCCCCGAAGACGATGACCGCGGCCGCCTGCCTAGCCCCAGTGCTGAGCAGGATGAAGGCGGCGGCCGGCGTGTAGGCGGCGGCACTCGGGGCTCGCCAAGCTTCGGCAACTCTCTCTTAGGCACCAGCTCCTCCAGCGGTGGCTGCGACCAGCCCGCGCACCATCGTGCCCGCCTGGGTGAAGGTAGCGGGTCAGCCCGCCGTCGTGCCCCGGTGAAGCGAGAGGAGGGATCCGCCTGAGCCCCCAAAGGCAGCTCGAGCTTTCGCCGCAAGTTGGTGCTGAGCAAGTCGTGCCCATTTTGTTTTTCTTCTTTCCATGCACAGAAAAAGAAGGTAGTGTAGGGCCCCGCGGGGGCGTGTTAGAACTATTGATGTTGATCATCGTGTTGCTTCCGCTATTTCTGTGCTATTTTTCCGCGTCGCGTGCCCATGTGCGGGAATTATTTAGTTCAGTGGGGCTTGACGCGGTCCTCTCCTCCCGAGGCTGAGGCCTCACCGCGCGCTTCATGTCCTGCAAGGATTAGCAGGAGGAGTAGCCTTCGGTCTGGTTGTGGGGGCAATCGGCCCAGGTCCTGCGCTCGTGTTGTGATGCCCGTGGGGCATGGACTGGGAGGGGTGCTCCCGCAGCGGACCCGGACAGGAAAGCTTCAAATGATCGGGGCAGAAAACACTCGCGAGGGTGCTCGCAAACCTCCCTCGTGAGATTTGCGAGAGAAAACGAGGCAAGTGGGGTGAAAAAGATAAAGAGTCACAAGCCTGGGACGGCAACAGCTCCAGTAAAACTTCAAACAGGAACGAACAAGCCAACTGCGGAAAGCAAATGAAAAAGCCGCGTCTGTCACCTATTCTAGTCTTCGACGTCTTCTCACCAGCGCGGAGCTAAGTGCTGCCACTGGGCGTGGGCGGGAGCCCCCAAGGCCCGTGGGCAGCACTCCGGAGACTCCGGGGCGTGTACAGCCCACCTCATTATTACGTGAGAGTGTCACGGGCGGCGAGCTTCACAGGCATTGGCCTTCTTCACAGGCACCGGGCCTTTCCCAAAATGCGGCAGCTTCACAGGCATTGGCCTTCTTCACAGGCACCGGGCCTTTCCCAAAATGCGGCAGCTTCACAGGCATTGGCCTTCTTCACAGGCACCGGGCCTTTCCCAAAATGCGGCAGCTTCACAGGCATTGGCCTTCTTCATAGGCACCGGGCCTTTCCCAAAATGCGGCAGCTTCACAGGCATTGGCCTTCTTCACAGGCACTAGGCCTTTCCATAGGCGCTAGGCCTCGCTCAGGGATAGAACCTCCAGAGATGTTGAATGTTCCACACGTTCTGGACGGGTACCACCTCCGGGGTCTCCAAGCGCACGGAGCCAGGCCTGGAAACATGAACCACCTTGAATGGGCCCTCCCACATGGGAGAGAGCTTGTGCAGCCCCTCCCTGGAGAGAACCCATCTGAGCACGAGGTCCCCTACCTCAAGAGTTCTAGGGCGGATGTTGCGGCAGTGGTATCGCTGCAGCGCCTGTTGATACCTTGCCGCTCGTAGCGCGGCTTCTCGACGGCGTTCCTCCCCCAGCACGAGATCCGCCCCCCGCATGGCGTCCTGCCATGTCTTGTCGAACGCCAGGACCCGTGCGGAGTGACGCCTGACCTCCTGAGGGAGGACAACCTCTGCTCCGTACATGAGGAAGAACGGGGTCTCACCAGTCGGCTTGGCTGCGGTTGTGCGGATAGACCACAACATGGACTGGAGCTCGTCGTACCAGCCCCTACCGCAAGCCTCCAGCTTCTTCTTGAAGGTCCTGGCTTTGAGGCCCCTCAGGACCTCCGCGTTGGCTCGCTCAGCCTCGCCGTTGCTCCGGGGGTGTGCCACCGAGGCGTAGCATATCTGCGTTCCAAGGTTAGCACAGTATGTTTTGAAGAGCTTACTGGTGAATTGCGAACCGTTGTCGGTGATGATACGGTTAGGCACCCCAAACCGGCTCACGGGACCCTTGATGAACTTGACTGCGGAGCCTGCTGGGATGGTGCGGACAGCTTCAACCTCAGCCCACTTGGTGAACTTGTCCACAGCGACGTAGAGGTAGCGATAGCCCCCTGGCGCCCGAGGGAACGGGCCCAGAATGTCTAGCCCCCAAACTGCGAATGCACCGAGAGGGGTATAGTCTTTAGACCCCCCGTCGGCTGATGGATCTGCCTAGCGTGGAACTGGAAGGCCTCGCAAGCCTTCACCAGCTCAACGGCGTCGCTAAGTGTTGTGGGCCAGTAGAATCCACTGCGGAACGCCTTGCCGACGAGGGTTCGTGATGATGAGTGGTGCCCACAGTCTCCGCCATGTATGTCCGCCAGCAGCTCCTACCCTTGCTCTCTAGTGATGCAATGTAGGGACACATCATTAGGTCGCTTCTGGTAGAGCTCCCCATCCTTGATGTAGTAAGCCATGGCCTGCCGCGCTACACGCTCTGCCTCCTCCTCGCTCTCCGGCAGGGTCCCTTGCATCAAGTAGTTCTTGAGCTCTATGATCCAACACCCTTCCTGAGGCTCTAACGCCAGGAGCAGGCGTGCCCCTGAGGCCGGGCCGCAGACCGGAGCTCCCGAGGTAGGCGGCTGAGGGAGCTCCTCCATTGGTTGTGCCGTGCTCGATAGTGACAGTGCCGCCAAGGGTTTGAAGAGCCGCTCCTCGAAGACGCCAGGCTCCTGAGGCAGTCGCCTGGATGCCCTCTTAGAAATGTCATCAGCCTCTTGATTTGTGTCGCGAGGCACATGCTGCAACTCTAGCCCCCAGAACTGTTTCTCCATCTTGCGAACCTCAGCGAGGTAGGCTTCCATGTGCTCATACTTTGGTTCGTAAATCTTGTTGGAGAAGTTGACGAGGAGCTGCGAATTGCCCTTGATGATGAGGCGCTTTACCCCTAAGGCGATTGCGGCTTTCAAGCCTGCTATCAGGCCTTCATACTCTGCTATGTTGTTGGAGACCTTTTCTCCGTGCTAGAAATAGAGTTGCACGGCGTAGTAGAGTTTGTCCTGGGTAGGGGATACAAGCACTACGCCAGCTCCCGCACCATGTCGGGAGAATGCCCCATCAAAGTACATGACCCAGCCGTCTGGTGCCTCACTTCCCGGGGAAAGTGATCAGTCCTCGCCTGCCTCGAGACCTGGTGCTTCTGCCCATTCTACCACGAAATCCGCAAGTGCGGCTCCCTTGATGACTCTGGTCGTACTAAATTCTAGCTGAAATGCCTGTAGTTTGATGTTCCATTTAGCGACTCTTCCAGCTGAGTTGGGGCTCCTAAGTACCCTTTCCAAGGGGTATGCTGAGACGACTTTGATGGGATGGCCTTGGAAATAGTGCCGCAGCTTGCGTGAGGCCACTAATAGCACGAGGAGGAGTTTTTGAGGCATGGGGTACCGCGCCCTTGCATCCCGTAGCACCGTGCTGACGAAGTATACGGGATGCTCGACGAGGTTGAGGGTGCTGGCGCAGCTTGCATCCTCCAGAGGTCGAGGCGTCTCCTGAGATGGTGGAGCCCCTAGTGCTTGGTCGCTTGGAGAAGCCTCTCCTGCCCCGGATGTGTTCTCCTGCTGCGGCTGATCCCCTCCGGCTGCGGTCGTGGTCCTCGCGAGGCCCTCTTGGCTTTGCTTTGCTTCAGCCTGGACGGTCGCTACGGCCTTGGTCCGGCGCTCCTCCCTGACTGCCACCAGGGCTGCGCTAGCGGAGTAGGGGGTGGCCACAAGGTAGAGCACCAGGGGCTCCCGTGGACGCGGAGCTACCATCACTGGTGGGCTGGTAAGGTAGCTCTTGAGATCTTGGAATGCCTTGTCGGCCTCTTCAGTCCATTCGAAGGGCCCCTTCTGCTTCATCAGCTTGAAGAAGGGCGGTGCTCATTCCCCCAGCTTGGAGATGAAGCGCCCTAGCGCGGTTACACGCCCGGTGAGGTTTTGCATCTCTTTGAGGGTCCTTGGCGGGCTCATGTCTTCGACTGCTTTGACCTTCTCTGGGTTGGCCTCGATGCCCCTGTGGGACATGAGGAAACCTAGGAGCTTGCCTGAGGGGACCCCAAACACGCACTTCTCCGGGTTGAGCCATAGGTCCACTTCGTTGAGGCTCGCAAAGGTTTCTTCCAGGTCTTGTATCAGGGTTTTTGCCTCCCGGGACTTCACCACAATGTCGTCGACATAAGCTTCAGCGTTCCTCCCGAGCTGCCGTCCTAAGGCGATGTGCATCAGCCGCTGAAAGGTTGTGCCTGCGTTGCGCAACCCAAATGGCATGCATGTATAGCAGTACACTCCACATGGGGTCAGGAAAGCCGTTTTTTCCACTTCTACCGCCATCTTGATCTGGTGATAGCCCGAGAAGGCATCTAGGAAGCACAATAGGTCACACTCTGCGGTAGAGTCGACTATCTGGTCAATGTGGGGGAGCGGAAATGGATCCTGTGGGCAGGCTTTGTTGAGGTTGGTGAAGTCGACACACATGCGTTCCTTTCCTCCCTTTTTTGGCACAACGACCGAATTAGCCAGCCAATCAGGGTAGCGGACCTCGCGGATAACTGCTGCCGTTTCTAGCTTCCGGGTCTCTTGAATGATGAAAGCTTGTTTCTCAGTGGACTGTCGTCTCGCCTTCTACTTCACGGGGCGCACGTTGGGGCACACGTTGAGGTGATGCTCAATCACACCCCTCGGGACCCCTGCTAACTGATCAGGTTCCCATGCAAACACCTTCTTGTTCGCAGGCAGGAACCTCACCAGGGCCTTCTCCTGCTCGGGCTCGAGGTTGGCTCCTATGGTGAAGGTGGCGTCAGTGGACCCGTTGAGGGAGTCCTGGATTAGGGGGTGTTCGGGTAGCCAGACTATACCTTCAACCGGACTCCTGGACTATGAAGATACAAGATTGAAGACTTCATCCCGTGTCCGGATGGGACTTTCCTTGGCATGGAAGGCAAGCTTGGCGATGCGGATGTTCAAGATCTCCTACCATTGTAACCGACTCTATGTAACCCTAACCCTATCCGGTGTCTATAAACCAGAGGGTTGTAGTCCGTAGGCAATCAACTCCATATACAACAATCATACCGTAGGCTAGCTTCTAGGGTTTAGCCTCCTTGATCTCGTGGTAGATCTACCATTGTACTACCCATATCATCAATATTAATCAAGCAGGACGTAGGGTTTTACCTCCATCAAGAGGGCCCGGACCTGGGTAAAACATCGTGTTCCCTGCCTCCTGTTACCATCCGGCCTAGACGCACAGTTCGGGACCCACTACCCGAGATCCGCCGGTTTTGACACCGACATTGGTGCTTTCATTGAGAGTTCCTCTGTGTCGTCGCCTTTAGGCCCGATGGCTCCTTTGATCATCAACAATGATACGGTCCAGGGTGAGACTTTTCTCCCCGGACAGATCTTCGTCTACGGCGGCTTCGCTCTGCGGGCCAATTCGCTCGGCCACCTGGAGCAGATCGAAAGCTATGCCCCTGGCCATCAAGTCAGGTTTGGAAGCTTAAACTACATGGCTGACATCCGCGGAGACTTGATCTTTGACGGGCTCGAGCCACGGCTAAGCGCGCTGCACTATCTCGAGGGGCATGATCTAGCTCTACCCCCGGACAGTGTCCTGGAGGCCGCACACGCATCGGTTCCGACCCCTAACTAGGAGCCTATTGCATCAATCGAGGATGAGTGGTTGGATGTCACCTCGGGGGCTGCGATCCCGAAAGCGATCGAGCCGAACGCTAGCCCCGCACTCTACATGACCCGTGACTCCGAGGATCCGGACTCCTCCCCGGACTCCGAACCCCCTGCGCCCCTGCCAATCGAATCCGATTGGGCGCCGATAATGGAGTTCACCGCCGCAGACATCTTTCAGCATTCGCCTTTTGGCGACATCCTGAATTCTCTTAAGTCTCTCTCTTTATCAGGAGAGCCCTGGCCGGACTACGGTTAGCGAGGATGGGATACGGGCGATGAAGAAATTCAAAGCCCACCCACCACCCACTTGGTAGCCATTGTCGACAATTTAAACGACGTGCTCAACTTCGACTCCGGAGACATCGACAACATGGATGACGATGCAAGAGATACCGACGAACCAACGCCCATAGGGCATTGGACAACCACCTCATCTCACGATGTGTACATGGTGGATACCCCTAAAGGAAGCGACAACGAGGAAAAAGGGGATGGGACGGGAGATCGACCCCCCGAAAAGCAATCAAAGCATCGGCGTAAACACCGACCCAAGCCCCGCCTCGACAAAAACCCAGCCATAGAGCAGGACGAGCCGGTAGACGACGAACAGGCCTTAGAGCAACCGTCCGAACAGGGCAACACGGATAGAGAAACCAAACATCCCTCCTCCGGCGAAAATGGCATTCCGGACGACCTCACGCTGAATAAACCTATGGAGCAGAAGAATCTCCATGAGAGGCTCGTTGCAACTGCACGCAGCCTAAAAAAACAGAAGTGGAAGCTAAAAACAGCGGAAGATGCACTCCGGATTAGATGGAGCAAAGTAATCAATACCACAGATAAGTACGGTGACAGTCACCGCACTAAAAGCTATCCGAAAAGAAGGCTACTGGCTGAATTCGACGAAGAGGCCCTAGAGCCCTCGCATTCAAAAAATGAAAAAGCCACACGGTCGGATAGACGATCCCATAAAGCGGCAAGCGGCGCCGCACCTAAATCGGCATGCGACCCACTTAAGGACTCGCATCATGGCCCAGTCAGGTCCATTTATGGGCCAAGAAAGCAAGCTCTCGTAAGCAACGCTATGAAGCCATCATCAGAATCCGGCACACCCAAATACAGGGGCGCCGCACACCCCCTATGTTTCACCGATGAGGTCCTGGACTATGAATTCCCAGAGGGATTCAAACCCGTAAACATAGAGGCATATGATGGAACAACAGACCCTGGAGTTTGGATCGAGGATTATATCCTCCACATACACATGGCTAGAGGAGATGATCTCCACGCCATAAAATATCTACCCCTTAAACTTAAAGGGCCAGCCCGGCATTGGCTTAAAAGCCTTCCCGAAAACACAATTGGAAGCTGGGAAGAGCTCGAGGATGCTTTCTGAGCAAACTTTCAAGGGACCTATGTCCGCCCTCCGGATGCAGACGATCTTAGTCACATAACTCAACAACCCGGAGAATCAGCTCGGCAGTTCTGGAATAGATTCCTCACTAAAAAGAATCAGATAGTCGACTGTCCGGACGCCGAAGCCTTAGCAGCTTTCAGGCATAACGTCCGAGACGAATGGCTCGCCGGACACCTCGGCCAAGAAAAGCCAAGAACAATGGCCGCACTAACAAGCCTCATGACCCGCTTTTGTGCAGGGGAGGACAACTGGTTGGCAAGGTGCAGCCCCAGCGACCCAAGTACATCCGAAACTAGGGATGGAAACGGAAAACCGCGACGCAACAAGGACCGTCGCTGGACTAAGGACAAAAGTCCGAAGAGCACGACAGTCAATGCTGGATTCAAAGGCTCACGGCAAAATCAGGAAAAATCGCCCCCCAGGATAACAGGGACGATCCATCCAACCTAAATAAAATCCTGGACAGGATATGTCAGATACACAGTACTCCCGGGAAGCCTGCTAACCATACCCACAGAGACTGTCGGGTTTTCAAACAATCCGGCAGACTCAATGCCGAACACAAGGGGCTCGACACACCAAGCGAAGACGAGGACGAACCCCAAAAGCAGAGCACCAGGAAACAAAAGAACTTCCCACAAGAAGTAAAAACAGTGAACTCACTTCACATAACAAAATGTGCGGCGCCCGTAAAGGTACGCACCACACGGCCCATCGCCAAAGGGTCCTGCCACTGGTTGTCAAAACCGATCATCTTCGATCAGCTAGATTATTCTAGGAATATCAAGAATGTAGGCTGGACTGCCTTGATACTCGATTCAATAATTGGCGGACTCCAGTTTTCAAATGTCCTTATGGACGGCGGTAGTGGACTAAACCTGATATATCAGGATACAATCCAGCACATGGGGATAAACCCAGCAAGAATCCGCCGCAGCGAAACCTCCTTTCAAGGGGTAATACCTGGTCCGGACACCCATTGTATGGGTTTTCTCCGGCTCGAAGTCATATTCGGCTCTGCCGATAACCTCCGCCGTGAAAAGCTAACCTTCCATATCGTCCTGTTCTCAAGTCGCTATCAAGCACTACTGGGACGCGAAGCTTTCGCTCGCTTTAACGCAATACCGCATTATGCATCTCTTACGCTTCAGATGATCGGTCCACGAGGCATCATCTCTTTGAAGGGGAAGCACTAAAGTGCGCCTCCCCAAGCGGAGGACTGTGCGGCCGCTTTGATAGCCCCACAGCAAAATGGCCTCACCGGCCAAAAAAAACTTCGAAATAGGTCATTCAAGACCACGAACGCAGATAGACGAGCTCGGTGCAAAATCATCATTGATACAGGCCTAGAAGCCATATACCCCCGCACTAGGGGCTCCACGCATATACAATAAGAGACAATAAAGCTCAATCTTATATATCTTACTTTATACTCTGCTTATTTTAAACTTTTTCGGCACGACCCGTTTTCAACTCAGTTCCTCTCTTTTACAGATGAACGTCGTGCGGCGCCTGTCCAGGATACGGCACAACGGAGACACAGGCATAGACGTGCAGTAGGGACCCGTCCTAAAGGATTCTTTTCAGATTAAGACCCTGCGTAAACCTTTTTTACTGTCTCTTGTTGCTACACATCCCCTGGTTTTTTCTTTCTGATATAACCAAGGAGGAGGCTGGCGTCTTGGCATGTGGCCATGTCAGAATTTTTGCACGTACCTGGACACTAGGGGCTTTTTTAATAAAGAGTGTTGTTTCGCCCGCACTCATAAAGACCGAACACCTTAGGGAGTGTTCGGCGTCGCGAGTTTTGGCATTATATGCATCAGCTCCGAATCATGTCTTTGGTCAAATGTTGGGTTGCCCGGCTCCTGAGTTCGGCTACCTCACGTTCCGCTCTATCGGCTAAGGTAGCACCAGGAGAACTACTGCGATTGTGCCCCGGTTCGACCGGGCGAGCACCTCAGTAGAGAAAGCCGAAAACTGACTGTCATCATGTAGCGTGAGACTGGTCAGCCACTCGATGACCTATCGGAATCTATCAGATTCCTCAGCTTTAACAAAGGGCCGCTTCCCGGTCAGGCACATACGCGCCCCGAACTCGGACAAGCGCAGTTGCCACCAAGGGGCTACCTAAATAGTCTCACTGTCAAACTCCTATGGCTAAGTGAAAGTGTTAAAGCATTATAGTCCGGTTGCCTGGCCCGCTGCACTATCACCTCCTTTGTAGGGCCAAGATGTTGGGTTAAGTGTGAAAATGCGTCTTCTGCGAGCACCCCCACACTATGTGCGTGGGGGCTGAAGCCAACGACTGCCATCTTTCAGATTCTGTATATATATATATATATATATATATATATATATATATATATCTTAAAACGGCCGCACAGGAGGTGTTCCCAATACTTGGAGGCACAAGTATAAAAAAGGCCACTACAGTTTATCAAAATATTACTTTATAATTACATATGCTATCATAACATAGCATCTTTCGGGCACTGCGTCTCTATTACACGAGCGCCTTCAAGAACTTCCTGAAAATAGTGCTCAGAGGGTACTCGGCTTTTGTCCGAATCTCGGGACGCAACAACGGTGGTCTCCATCTCTGCCCAGTATGTCTTAACATGGGCAAGAGCCATCCTAGCGCCCTCTATGCATGCTGACCTCTTCATTGCATTTATACGCGGCACCGCGTCAAGGAATTGCTGCACCAAGCTGAAATAACTCTTCGGCTCAAATCTCCCCGGCCACAGATGACACATGACGTACTTCATGGCGAGTCCAGACAGCCTATTCAGTTCGTCCCATTGAGCCAAACGATCATCCACTGCTAGTGAAACTGCGACCAGAAAAGCTTTTCCACTTCGCGATCTTTCTGATCTCGAAAGTGTTCGGTCGCATCAGCAACACTCGCTGCCAAGTCTAGATAGGTATCCTCCACACTCCACATCCGGTCCAACGGAGCAAACTTCAGATCACAAAATTTCCTTCGCAGCATAAAGGGCTTTCCAGCCGCAATTTGTTCGGCCTGACGCAGCTCCTCCTTCGCAGCTCTCATCGCAGAGTGCGCGTCCTTGGCATTGGCAACGGCCTTCTCTAAGTCCGTCTGTTTCGCCTAGTCTTCTTTTTCAAGAAGTCTGCAACGGTCTGTAGCGCTTTTTAACTTTTCGGCCATCTCGGCCATCTCTTCTTTTCTTCGGCAATGAGCAGCCTGTTTGGCTCTTATCTCTTCAAGGGCTTTCCTGGTGGCCGCATCACTTTCGCTGGCTTGTTCTTTAGCTCGGGCAAGTTCTGCCCTAAGACTCTCCACGGCGGCCGCACCATCTGCGTGAAGCACACACATCGTAAGACACATGCATAAAACTGTTCTTACCTAATGCCACCCGAAGAATTACATACCTTGAGCCTCATCAAGCCGCTTATCGACAAGCGTGATGTCGGCATCTGCCACTTCTAGTTGCCGCTTTAGTTCGGCAAAATCGTCAGTTCGGCTCGATTCCGGACACCCTGCCGCCTACATTCAAAGGCGACATCTTAGACCTGGGATTATGATCCTCCGCGTGCCGTCATTTCTTGACGACGCGCAGAGTCTCAGGGGCTACTATCTACACAGGGCGCATCTATTCATGCACAACTGACAAAAGTATACATTATCTAATGTACCTTGAAACCCGTCAGTAAACTTTTGACGGCCTCATACAATCCGCTCTCTACGGATGAAATCCTTTCAATCACCGTGCCCAGCAATGTGCGGTGCTCCTCTGAGATAGAAGCTCGCCCCAGCAGAATCTTTAGCTCCTCCGGCCGAGCACCAGACGGTGCCGGGCTCGTCCCATGACCTCTTTCGAAGGCCGGACGCAGAGAACCCTGGGGGGGGGGGGCATAGCCACCTTCCGCCCCTGCCCGATTTGGAGAAACCCTCCGTGACGACACCTCAGGGTCGCCCGCCTCGCTAGGCGGCACGGCAGGGGGAGGCGTCCCGCTCTCCATCATCTCCGGAAGGAGATCCCCCGAAGACGAGCTCTGCTGAGAAGGGCTGAGGTCCGAGCTACAAGATAAAGGTTTGGTTAATCTTCTCAGATATAAATCAAGGACTTCCCTCATCCCTCAAAAGGAAAATCTTTTCTCCACTTACGGCTCGCTGGAGGGCTGATCCCCTTGAGGGCGTAGTCCTGCCGAGGAACTCCCCGGCGTCGGACCCTCTGACGAGGATTTTCTCCCCCATTTCGAGGCCATGGTTTCCGGGTCGTCAGAGGCGGCTCTCTTCTTCCCCTTAGGAGAGGAATTGTCGATTCCTCCCTTCGGAGAAGCCTCCTTCGAGGAGGCCATAGCTTCCTTGTCCTCTCCCTCCAAAGGCATTATCTCCAGCATCCTGACCAGCACGGGATCCGGAAGGGGAGTCGGACACCTGATCAGCTTCGCCTTCGCTATCCACTCCTATTTAAAAGGACGGCTCTTTTAGGGGCAAGTTTATGACAAATATACGGATAGAAGGTCCGGGCACAAGGTTGCTTACTTGAGTATTCGGGCGATTGCAGCTTAGGCCTGCGTCCTCGGTTAAATACGGACTCATCTCTTGTGATCTGAAGAACAGTATATACATCTCCGCGGGAGTTGCGCCCATAAGGTTCTGGAGAGCTCGCGGTCCCTCTGGATTAAACTCCCACAGGCGAAGGGGGCGACATTTGCCGGGCAATATTCGGCGAATCAGCATGACCTGCGTCACCTTGACCAAGCTGAGGTCTCCTTCCAAGAGATCCTTAATTCGGCCCTATAACAGGGGCACGTCTTTGGGCAAACCCCAATCTAACCCTCTGTTAACCCATGATGCTAGCCATGGTGGGGGACCCGAGCGAAAGGCAGGAAGTGCCACCCACTTGGTGCTCCGGGAAGCGGTGATATAAAACCACTCTCGTTGCCACAAGCCTAGCTCCTCTTGAAAAGAGCCCTCGGGCCATGGAGCATCAGCATTTTTGCTTATAACAGCGCCTCCGCACTCTGCGTGCCGTCCCTTGATCATCTTCGGCTCCACTTTGAAAGTCTTGAGCCATAATTCGAAGTGAGGGGTAACACGGAGGAACGCTTCGCATACAACGATAAACAAGGAGATATGGAGGATGGACTCCAGAGCTAAGTCGTGGAATTCCAGCCCGTAATAAAATAGCAGTCCCCTCACAAAGGGGTCCATCGGGAAGCCTAACCCCCGAAGGAAGTGAGACACGAACACTACGCTCTCACCGGGCTGGGGATTGGGGATAGCCTGCCTTTGAGCAGGCAACCTGTGCGAAATTTTGGCGGTCAAGAACTTAGCCTCTCTCAACTTTAGCACGTCCTCCTTCGTGACGGAGGAGGGCATCCATCGGCCTTGAAGGTCGGAACCGGACATTGTCGAAGGTCTGAGGTGCCCGGAATCTGGAGCCTAGAGTGTTGGAACTCGAGGCGACGGGTGAACTTGTTTTGGGATTGGAGAAAAGGAGTAAGGCCCTGGTCTCTTTATAAGAGGTTGAATACCAGGAGCCCTCCCCGTAACCGTTTGGGACTCGCCTTTAATCGAGAAAACATGCTAACGGGCACAATTGGGTTACCCACGTCCGTATTGATGAGAATCCCGTAAAAGGGGGGCACACGATCTCTGCTTTGACAAGACGTGCCAAGGAAACCACCTCGCAAAACACGCTGAGGTGGAAAAGTGAAACCGATTCGAGTGAAGGACTTGGCTGTAGTGTGATGATGCACTACGGAATACGTCAGCAGATTTGATTTGTGTTAATATTATTCTCTCTATGGCAATATGTGGAAGCTTATGTTGCAGAACCGGACACTACTCTTGGTGTTTACAATCTTCTATGAAGGACTTGGAGGAGGAACCTGCCTTGCAATGCCGAAGACAATTTGCGCGCCGGACTCGTCGTCATTGAAGCCTGGTTCAGGGGCTACTGAGGGAGTCCTGGATTAGGGGGTGTTCGGGTAGCCGGACTATACCTTCAGCCGGACTCCTGGACTATGAAGATACAAGATTGAAGACTTCGTCCCGTGTCCGGATGGGACTTTCCTTGGTGCGGAAGGCAAGCTTGGCAATGCGGATGTTCAAGATCTCCTACCATTGTAACTGACTCTATGTAACCCTAACCCTATCTGGTGTCTATATAAACCGGAGGGTTGTAGTCCATAGGCAATCAACTCCATATACAACAATCATACCGTAGGCTAGCTTCTAGGGTTTAGCCTCCTTGATCTCGTGGTAGATCTACTCTTGTACTACCCATATCATCAATATTAATCAAGCAGGACGTAGGGTTTTACCTCCATCAAGAGGGCCCGAAACTGGGTAAAACATCATGTTCCCTGCCTCCTATTACCATCCGGCCTAGACGCATAGTTCGGGACCCACTACCCGAGATCCGCCGGTTTTGACACCGACACCCGTCCTCGTCGACCGGTACCTGCTTGGTTTCCGCCTTGTCTTGGGTGAACAACTGCTTCTTTTTAGCCGGCGCAGCCCCCTTGGGCTCAAGGGCGTCGGTGCTGGTGGGCTGCGCCACCGCGGCCGCCCTGAAAGCAAGCCTGAGCACCTGCAGCGCATCCCTTGTGTCTCCTGACACGGTAAGGATGCCGCTACTCCCGGGCATCTTCATGAGGTTGTACGCCGGGTGAGTTGCTACCATGAACCGGGCCAAGGCCGGATAGCCGAGGATGGCATTGTAGGGGAGGCCGATGGGGGCGATGCCGAAGTCGATCAGCTCTGTGCGGAAGTTGTCGTAGGTGCCGAAGGTCACTGGGAGGCGGATCTGTCCCAAGGAGGCGGTGGAACCGACTCCGACACCCGAGAAAGGCCTGCTAGGCTGAAGCTGGTTTAGCGGCACGTGGAGGAGGCTGAAGGCCTCCACTAAGAGCACGTTGAGGCCAGCACCCCAGTCGATGAGGGTCCTAGTGACGGCCACCTGGCAGATGGTGGGGGTGCATAGCATCGGGAGCGCGCCCGAACCGATGGGGTTGAAGGGGTGATCATCCGAGTCGAAGGTTAGATCGGCATCGGGCGCCACCCAGCCCGGGGGGGCTTCTCGGTGCTTGGAGGCGGTGCTGATCTGGCGGGTGAACGGCTTGACATGGTGGCTCGAGGGTGGTGCCTGTGAGCCACCCAGGAGAGCTGCGATGACGGGCGGCACTGGTGCGGCATAAAGGGCGAGGAAGAGGTCATGCAGCTCCTCCCAGGAGGTCACAGAAGTCGTCGGCAGGTGGAGGAGCCACGCGCACTGGTCACCGGCGAGGGCCATGGGAAACCAGTTGTTCATCACCCGGTCGTCGTCCCCGGCTTTGAGGATGGCCTCCTCATACGCCAGCAGGAAAACCAGTGGATCCATCGCGCCGTTGTAGCACGGCGGCATCTCAGGCTTGAACTTGTGCGGCCACTGCCCCTGTCGCAAGGTGGGGGCCAAGGCTCGGAGCCCCCCAGCCCCAGTGCCGACATCGGTTGCCAGAGCGGGCGGCGCGTTGTCCGCCATGAGGGCGAAACGCGATGTTGGTGGAGAGCGAGTCGTCGAGAGGGAGAACTCCGGCGCACCCCTACCTGGCGCGCCAAACGTCGGATTTCGGGTTCCGATAAACCCTTAAGGTTCGAACTCTGGGGTGCGCACGGAGATCTTTCCCCTACTGACTCGCGCTTCTATGGCTCGCAAGAAATCTAGGCTGGAAAGAAGAACACTCAAGGGACACGAGGTTTATACTGGTTCGGGCCACCGATGTGGTGTAATACCCTACTCCAGTGTGTGGTGTGGTGGATTGCCTCAGGGGTTGATGATGAACAATACAGGGGAAGAACGGCCTCGCGAGAGTTGTTCTTGAGCTGGTGCGGTGTGTTCTAGTTGGTCCGGATATCCCCCTCTATGGTGGCTAGTCCTACTTATAGAGGCCCTGGTCCTCTTCCCAAAATGTGAGCGGGAAGGGCGCCAACAATTGGCCATTTTGAAGGGGAACATCCAGTACAAGTTATCCTGACCAAAGGTGGTCTTCGGCTGCAAAAAGCACTAGTGATGATGCCGTCTTGGGCTCCATGGTGACCTCCGTCCTGCCGCTCTGCTGGTCTTGGTCTCATTGCACCGGAATGGTAACCTTTGCCCGATGCCTTGGACTGTGCTTGCTCCCTTTGCACCAAAGGGGAAACAAGGACACTGCACGGGCCGGCGCCCGCCTGGCGCCCGCCTGATCTCGATCGTCACGGCTTGCGTCACGGGCTCCTCGCGAGGTGCCCCTGCCTTGATCTCTCTGCCTCCTCGCGAGCCTGCCTGAAGAGGCTGCTTTTGAGGAAGCTTCCTGTCGTCCGCCCCGCAGGGCATGGCCCATCGCGAGGGTCTTGAGTTTGAGCTGATGAAGCTGGGCTGCACTGGGCCCCCACTTGAGCCATGCCGCAGGCAGGCAAGTCTGGGGACCCCCGTTCCCAGAACGCCGACAGATGTGTCCTCTAGAGGCTAAACCTTATGGCTTATATACACGCCAGGAAGGGCATCTAGGGTTTACAAGGTAGGTAGCAAAGAGCTAGGCGGCGATAGAGATCTTGGAGTATACGTCAAGTCCTCGGGGGAGGCAGTCTTCAACACGTCTCCTACATGTGACCTCTAGAGTCCATATTGACCATGAATGAGGGCTGGCCGGCCCAACCCGAGGAGAGTAGGCCGATTGGGTTAGTACCCCCTTATCCAGGACACCGTCAACCAAGTTTTAGCACAATCTCATAGTCAGAACAGAAATAATTTTAGTTTGACAATATCATTATCCATATCTTATTTCTTTTGCATATCATACAATTCAATGAAGTGTTAAGATGGGACGTGCCATCCTCATTAGGTCTACCAGAAAATTGTTCTTTCATAACAAGATTTAGCAAAGCGGCATTAATATCACCAGACTTCGCACTAGTGGCGGGAGGAGCAATTGGAGTACTAATAAAATCATTATTATTACTATTGGAAAAATCACACAACTTAGTATTTTCTTGAGACATCATGACAAAGCAAGCAAACAAGCAAAAAGGCAAACAAAAAATATTTTTGTATTTTTGTGAAAATGTTTTAGAAGTGGGGGAGATGAACACTAGAGGCAAATCACAGATAATGTAAATTCAAGGAGATGAAAGTTTATGCGATGGTACTTGACAGATGTTGATGATGTCTCCCCGGCAACGGCGCTAGAAATTCTTCCTGCTACTTGTGAGCTGCATTGAGATTTCTCGGAGAGGAGAGGATGATGCAGTACAATAACGATAAGTGTTTCCCTCAGTTAAGAACCAAGGTTATCAATCTAGTAGGAGAACCACGCAACACCTTGTTAGCAGTACCTACACACAAAATAACAAATACTTGCACCCAACGCGAACAAGGGGTTGTCAATCCCTCGACGGTTAACTGCAAGGATCAAATATCATAGTGATGGATAGATAGAACAAGAACACAAAATAAAAGAAAGTAAATAAAATTGCAGCAAGATATTTTTGGATTTTTAATATATGATAAAAATAGACCCGGGGGCCATAGTTTTTAGTAGAGGCTTCTCTCTTGAAGATAGCATACGGTGGGTAAACAAATTACTGTTGGGCAATTGATAGAAAAGCGAATAATCATGAAGATATACAAGGCAATGATCATGTATATAGGCATCACGTCCGAGATAAGTAGACCGACTCCTGCCTGCATCTACTACAATTACCCCACACATCACCGGCTATCCAGCAAACATCTCGAGTATTAAGTTCATAAAGAATGGAGTAACGTCTGAAGCTAGATGACATGATGTAGACAAAGTAAACTCAATCATATGAATAAACCCCATCATTTTATGCTTAATGGCAACAATACAAATATGTGTCTTGTCCCCTTCTGTCACTGGGATATAGATCACCGCAAGATTGAACCCATCACAAATCACCTCTCCCATCGCAAGAAAAGTCAATCTAGTTGGCCAAACCAAATCAACAGATCGGATAGAAATACAAAGCTACAATAATCACGCATAAAAGAGTTCAAATAAGACTCAAATAATATTTATAGATAATCTGATCATAAACTCACAATTCATCGGATCCCAAAAAATACACCATAAAAAAGGATTACATCAGATAGATCTCCAAGAACATTGAGGAGAACATTGTGTTGAAGATCAAAGAGAGAGAGAGAGAGAGAGAGGAAGAAGCCATCTAGCTACTAGCTATGGATCCATAGGTCTATGGTAAACTACTCACATATTATTGGAAGAGCAACAAGGTTGATGTAGAGCCCCTCCATGGTCGATTCCCCCTCCGGCAGAGTACCAGAGAAGGCTTCCAAATGGGATCTTGCAAGAACAAAAACTTGCGGCGGCAGGGTAAAAAGTATTTCGGGTGGCTCTCTAATGAGAAGGGAATATTTTAGAATTTATAGAGGCGGAATTAGGTCAAGAGGTGCCACGACGGTCCCACAAGCCTGGGGGCGCCCCCTTTGGGGCATGCCTCCCAAACCTTTTAGGGTCTCTTCTGGTCTAGAAAAAATTAATCCAAAGTTTTTTCTCCGTTTGGACTCAGTTTGACATTGATTTCCTAAAAAGCCAAAAACAAGCAAAAACAATAACTGTCACTGGGCACTAGGTTAATAGGTTAGTCCCAAAAAACTATATATATATATATACATATATATAATGGCATATAATTGCATATAAAACATCCAATATTGATACTCCCTCTGTTCACTTTTATAAAGCATTGAAGACATTTTTAATAGTGTGTAAAGCAATCCATTTTCTTATGTCTGATCCGACTTAGAAAAGTGAATGGAGGGAGTACTATAATAGTATGGAACAATCCAAAATTATAGATATGTTGAAGACGTGTCACTCCCCTTTGTTTAAATATAAGCACTTCATTCTCAGGGGTACAAGCAACAAGTGAAGAACTAGCCATGGTGGCTGGACAAGCAAACGAGAAAACAACAATGTTTTTGTGTTTTTGTATTTTTTATGAGAAGTGGGGGAAATGAAAATGACAGGCAAAGGCAAATGAAAAGTAGAGCAAGTAGATGATAGTTTGTGTATAGGTACTTGATAGGTTTTGATGATGTCTCTCCGGCAACGGCGTCAGAAATTCTTTCTGCTACTTGTGAGCTGCGTTGGAATTTTCCTCGAAACGAAGGGGAGATGCGGTATACTAGAGATAAGTATTTCCCTCAGTTAGAACCAAGGTTTATCGAACCAATAGGAGAGCCATGCTAAGCCTCGTGAATAGCACCTGCACACATAAAAGCAAATACTTGCACCCAACGCGGGCAAGAGGGTTGTCAATCCCTTTGAACTCATCACTTGGAAGGATCAAATCTTGTATAGGTAGATGAATAACTTGCAAAATAAAATAAAAGATAAAAATTGCAGCAAAGGAATTTAGATTTTTGTAATATGATAAGAGTAGACCCGGGGCCATAGTTTTCACTAGAGTCTTCTTTCTCGAACACATAGCATATGGTGGGTGAACAAATTACTGTTGGGCAATTGATAGGAAAGCGCATGGTTATGACGATGTCCAAGGCAATGATGATGTATATAGGCATCACATCTGACACAACTAGACCGACTCCTGCCTGCGTCTACTACCATTACTCCACCAATCGGCCGCTATCCAGCATGCATATATGGTATTAAGTATAAAAGAGAGTAATGCCTTAAGCAAGATGATATGATGTAGACAAAGTAAATCCAATCAATATGAATAAACCCCATCGTTTTATCCTTAATGGTAGCAATACAAATACGTGTTTTGTCCCTTTTTGTCACTGGGATATAGAGCACTGCAAGATCTAACCCATCACAAAGCACCTCTCCCACTGAAGACAAATCAACCTAGTTGGCCAAACCAAACAGATAGATTGGAGAGAAATAAAGCTATAACAATCATGCATAATAAAGTTAGGAAAAGTATCACAGTTCTGTTCGGTTCGGTTCTATGATAGGGTGCGTCGACTGCAAATTAAAATTTTCCTACGCGCAAAACAACCAAGAACATGCTACGGGAGATGGATCATAGTTCGTTACCACTAGACGCGTAGTGCCGTGCAGCGGAAGAAGAGTTGGGGCAGCGCGTCCACGTGGATCGTCTCCTCCTCGTCTGATCTCCCTCGTACAGCCGGTAGTCGGTTCCCACGTATAGGTTCGCTGGAGCGGCACAAGTGCACTGCCTCTAAAAGTATCCGCGCGTGCAGGAGGAACGTCGTGCGGCGGACTGCTAGGTCCGATCACACAACCAGCGGCGAGTGGAGGTGTCTATTCGCAACACATGGAAACCCTAGCGACAGCGCCAAAGCGATCAATCGTGTGAGTGTGCAGCACCTCCACTTTATATAGGCGTCCGTCATTGGCTCAACAATTGGGCCTCGCACGGACCCTAAAGCCCATAAGTGTACTCGGCCACAATCCGAATACAGCTCGGATCACATCCGACCAGTGTCCTCGGATCCGACCTCGTAGGTTCCTTCCCTTAAGCACGCGACCCCTTAGGTTCGAGCCGGCTTGGTCGCAGTTCGGATCACCTCCGAACTGCACAGTTGGTAGCGGCCTCTAGCAAGGCATACCGAACACCAAACATACTATGAAGATGGTTAGGCGAACGTGTACATCATACTTCCATTCCTTTTGCCACACGATATATGTTGTCGGGCTCAAGGCGAGTCTGTCATCCTTGTGCTAGCCCGACCTCTTTCTCATTCCAGTGATGCCGACCACAAACCAGATTATCTCATAATCCTTGTTGCATGGCCATGCTTATCCTGGTCGGATCACACGAGGGGCCCCGAGTATATCTCTCCTGATCAGAGGGGCAAATCCCATCTTGCTCGACCACGTCTCGCAGCATGGTTCTAGAAAAACCTGAAACCTACCTTTATAACTACCCAGTTACGGAGTAGCGTTTGGTCAGCCCAAAGCAAGTCTGTCACCGTCCCGAGTACAAGCGTCAGCTCAGGTCTTAGGACATAGAACATATGTTATACTCGAGACTCACAAATGACATATCGTTGCGTCTCATAGTTGGGTCTGTCCGATATGGACCTTATCTCGACTCGAATCCGACTACGTCGAATCCGACCAGATCCTTCCAAGTCCATATTATCCGGTTAGCATCCAATGCTCCATGGCTAGTGAGACCAAGCCATCGACCGTGTCATATGCTAGTCTAGTTGGCTGCGCGTCCACACAGCCCTTTCGACTAGGGACCTTTTAGGACAGTCATCATACAATGCATATTCCCACAAACAAGTCACGTACTTGCTGATACACATCATTGATAATGTCCAAGGACTATCTTTATTCATAAACACATAGGAAATATCATCATACATGATTGCCTCTAGGGCATATCTCCAACATATTCAGCTCATAAACCCAAAATACATCGGATCCCAACAAACACACCGCAAAAGAAGATTATATCGAACAGAACTCCAAAAATATCGAGGAGAACATTGTATTGAAGATCAAAGAGAGAGAAGAAGTCATCTAGATACTTGCTATGGACCTGCAGGTCCATGGTGAACTACTCACGCATCATCGGAAGGCAGCAAGGATGATGTAGAAGCCTTTCGTGATCGATTCCCCCTCCGGCAGAGTACCGGAAAAGGCCCCGAGATGGGATCGCGGAAGAATAGAAACTTGTAGTGGCGGAAGAAGGCTTTGAGGTGGCTCTCTATTGGTTTGTTCATATTTGAGAATTTATAGAAGTTGAATTAGGTTAGAAGGAGCCTCGTGAAGCCCACACGGTAACAGCCCCCCCCCCCCAGAGCGTGCCCTGTTGCCTTGTTGTCTCCTTGATTGCCATTTGGTCTCCTCCCGAAGCTTCTAGTATCTCTCTTGTCCAGAAAAAATTGTCAAAAAGTTTCATAGAGTTTGGACTTCATTTGGTACTGATTTTCCGGAAAACCAAAAACAGGCAAAAAAACAGCAACTGGCACTAGGCACTGGGTTAATAGGTTAGTCCCAAAAAATGCTATAAAATAGCATATAAATGCATATAAAACATCCAATATTGATACTATAGTAGAATGAAACAATCAAAAATTATAAATACTTTGGAGACGTATCAGACATACTCAAGCTTAATCTCTTGTCACTCCTTGTTCATCTCATATCGATGTCTCCCCTCAATCTTAAAAACTTCATCCTCATAAAACAAAGAAGAACTCGTGAGATAGGTTAGTACATATAAAATAAATCTCTCAATCATATTCTATCAAATCAATATGCATATTTATTTCCAAGTAACGGTTACCATATCCTATCATTTCCACAGTTTATATCCCCCAATATATGACATGGAAAATCTAAAACAAGTAGTCAAAGCAAAACATAACAATAATTTGTCAAAAATAGAAAAGTGCGTAATTTAAACTGTACTTTGTAGCTCCAAAAATTCAGAAAACTTAGGACGTGAAAGAAAATTTGTAATGAAGTATTGTGTAAACATTTTAGGATTTTATCACGTTCCGGTAAAGAATTAAAATTTAGATACTAAGCGCAAAGTTTCCATTTTTTTCACAGAACCTAATTGTCGGTGTCAAAACCGGCGGATCTCAGGTAGGGGGTCCCGAACTGTGCGTCGAAGGCGGATGGTAACAGGAGGTAGGGAACACGATGTTTTACCCAGGTTCGGGCCCTCTTGATGGAGGTAAACCCCTACGTCCTGCTTGATTATTCTTGATAATATGAGTAGTACAAGAGTTGACCTACCACGAGATTAGAGAGGCTAAACCCTAGAAGCTAGCCTATGGTATGATTGTATGTTGTCCTACAGACTAAAACCCTCCGGTTTATATAGACACCGAAGGGGGCTAGGGTTACACAGAGTCGGTTACAAGGAAGGAGATCTAAATATCCGTATTGCCAAGCTTGCCTTCCACGCCAAGGAGAGTCCCATCCGGAGACAGGACGAAGTCTTCAATCTTGTATCTTCATAGTCCAACAGTCCGGCCAAATGATATAGTTTGGTTGTCCGGATACCCCCTAATCCAGGAATCCCTCAGTAGCCCTTGAACCAGGCTTCAATGATGATGAGTCCGGCGCGTAGATTGTCTTCGGCATTGCAAGGCGGGTTCCTCCTCCGAATACTTCATAGAAGATTTTGAACATGAGGGTCATGTCCGGCTCTACAAAACAAGTTCCACATACCACCGTAGAGAGAATAATATTTCCACAAATCTGATCTGCTGATGTACCCCGTAGCGTGACATCACACCACAACCAGAATCGTTTTTATAACCTATCACAGTGTGTTTTGCGAGGCGGTTTCCTTGGCACGTCTTGTCGAAGCAGAGATCATATCCCCTTATTACGGGATTCCCCTCAATACGGACGTGGGTAACCCAACCGTGCCATCAATTACGGCGCTTGGGGGATAAGCGAGTTTTACCAGCCTAGTGGGGGCGCATAGTTTTGTCCGCCCTTATAAAAGGATAAGGTTTCACCTTTTTCTACCCACTCCTTCTTCCTCCTTGCTCATCCATTCTCGCGCACTCGAGCTCCGGCGCCCAAGTCCACATTCTTCTCCTCAACTCTCTCCAAACATGTCCGGAGCGGTTGGCAAGTGGATGGCCTTCTCCGTCACGGAGGGACACATCAAAAAGCTACATGGAGCCGGATACTTAGGCGCGGATATCATGCACCGGCTGCCAGCCACGGGGCAGATCGTCCCTACCCCGGAACCTCACGAAAAGGTGGTTTTCCTTCCCCATTTCGTCCGCGGACTGGGGTTTCCCCTCCATCCATTCGTCCGCGGCCTCATGTTCTATTATGGGCTGGACTTTCATGATCTGGCCCCGAATTTCATCCTCAACATCTCGGCGTTCATCGTCGTGTGCGAGGCTTTCCTCCGCATCCGGCCCCACTTCGGCCTATGGCTGAAGACCTTCAATATCAAGCCAAAGGTAGTAGGCGGCCAACAAGCGGAATGCGGCGGAGCCATGGTGGGAAAAATGCCCAATGTTACATGGCTCGAGGGTTCCTTTGTGGAGACCACAAAGGGGTGGCAATCGGGGTGGTTCTACATCACCGAGCCGCGCGACGCCAACTGGGTGGCGGCCCCCGAGTTTCGATCCGGAATCCCCACGTGGCTCACTTCCTGGAAGGAGAAGGGCCTATCCTGGGGCTCATCGGTGGAGCTGGACGGACTCCAGAAGTGTATCCGGAACATGACAAGCAAGAAACTTAAGCTTGTCAACATAATCCAGGTCATGCTCTTCCGCCGGATCCTCCCATGTCAGCAACGGGCTTTCAACTTATGGGAGTTTGGCCTGGCCCAGCACCAGACTCTACACGAGCTCTTCGACACGATGCATAAGGATGTCTGGAAGGTGCTATTCAAGGGCGCAGAGGTCCCCCCTTCTCTTACCGAGGACCGCGGGCTAAGCGCGAAGCGCCCTGCGAATTTGGTAAGCTCTGTGCATAGGGTATTTATTTCCCATAGCTTAACCATGTGCGGGGTCTGAGCTCCCCTGCCTTTGACAGGACTGGGTGGAGACATCAGAGTAGATTAACTATCCGACCCCTCTGCCCGAAGACCCCGCAGACGCTCTCCTGACGGAGATGCGGACTCCGACTCCTTATGAGGTGCCAGAGAAGACCAACAAGAAGGCCACGGGAACCCGAAAGAGTTCCCGGTGCCTGGTGGTATCGGACACATCATCCAATAACTCCGAGGCGCACTCCTCCCGTCAAAATGAGGAGAAGGAAGACGAAGATTCTCCCCCTCCAGCCGGGGGAGACAAGAAAAGGAAGGTCACCCCAACCGGGGAGGCCGAAGGGTCCAAGAAGGGAAGGACTCTCCTTCCGAACTGTTCCACCACCGCCGCCGACGGCGAAGACGAGTGGCTGCTCAGGGCCAAGCCCCTGGTGAAGTCATAAGTATTCGGATACCAGAGTAACTCATAGCATACTTTTGTTGCACTGCTTCTCCTAACATTTAATATGATTATGCAGTCTGCCCCAAGCCCGTATCGACGTATCATCATCGGACGGTTCCTTGGACTCGTCGGACATGAATAGTGATACACTTCCAGCCGCCTCCTCTCCTTGCCCTACGGACAATGCTGAGGTATTGTCTCAAGGGGCACCGAGCCGGGGGGAGACAGTCCCGTAGGCGCCTCAAAGCGACCTTCCGGACTCCAGGAGCAAGGGAGCAAGGCTCCCAGGGGATCCAAGTTTGGCTCTCAGCCGGACACCACGCCGGAACCTCCAGTGGTTCCGGACTCGGGCAGGCGGCCCTCTTCCAAGAGGGGCAAGCTGTCCGTGCCGGTGACCTTTGTCCATCTAGAGGCACCGAACAAACTGCTGGGAGCACTTCGCGGCGCTTCCATCGACGAAGAGCACCGCACTATTATGAGTGCGGTGATCAAGAAGGTTCAGTCCGCCAAGAACGGACTGACTGAAGCCTGTGCCAGCCTTCTAACAGGCTTTGAGGTAAGTATTTAAAATATAGGAAAAATATTACCGCATAGACAGTAGCCCCTGATGCTCTCTTTGGTGTTCACAAAGAAAAGCCGAATAGAGGATCAAATAATATCTGCATGAGTCTAATATAAGTATGTCTTTATGCGTATGCAAGCTTCGCTGCTGACCTCTGCCCCACTGACTGTGGAGGTCGCTGCACTGAGGCAGAACCTCGAGCGGTCCGAGAAAGAGCTCGGTCTTGCCAAGAGGCAGCTCGAGGAGAACAAAGGTAAGTAATGCCTTGTCCATATATATGTATATATATAAAAAAGATGCAGTTGCAAAATGATAGGATCATCATTAATGTGCCAAGGGCCACGACCGAAGTGGCGACCCTGAAGCAAGCACTGTCCGAGGCCGAAAAGAAAGCGGCCAAGGAGCGCACCGAGCAGGAAAAACAAGAGGCATAGGTGGGCGAGGTGCAGCAAGAGCTCCAGGCTCTCGTGAAGAAGCACGAGGCTTTGGAGCTTGACTCGAACACGCGAGAGGCCGAGCTTGCCGCGGCCCTCTAGAGCACAAAGCATGCCAAGGCTGAAGCCCAAATGGCCCTCCAGGAGATTGAGGCAATGAGGAAGATAGCGGTGGGTAAGGCATTCAATATGCAAAGCAAGCATGTGAAAGTAAATTACTTGTTACTTACCCGAGTCCAGAGTTCTCCAGGAGCATTCACAGATTTGCCTTGCAGCGTGTCGGATTCCATGAAATGTTACCAAGCCGAGGAGGGAAGCTCGACAGAGAAGTTGTTCTGGTCTCAGTATACTGGGACCGAACACCCGATGCCTATGAGCGACCAGCTGAAGCAACTAGTCGAGCTGTACAAGGCGGCCGAACAGGCCATGAGGGGCCTTATAGTCCGGATGTGGCCTGGCGACTCCCTTCCCAACAGCTACTTCGGCCTGGTGAGGCGGCTTGTGGATGCTTTCCCACGGATGGAAGTCATAAAGCGGTCCTTCTGCATCGAAGGTGCACGTCGGGCTTTTGCCCGTGCCAAGGTGCACTGGGCCAAGATGAACACTGAGAAGCTGGTGAAGGAGGGGCCGCCGCAGGGCAAGGAGCATCGCCACCCCGAAATGTATTATGAGGGTGTCCTGAAGGGTGCCCGTCTTGTGGCGGACGAGTGTGCGAAGGATGTAATTTTTGAATGAACTTGCTCGTGTGATCCTATGCTATGAAAACTTGTTCATATGCGCTATGCAACGCTTGTTTGAATTTAAAATATTACCTTCTGTGCGGCTGTTTATCAAATCTGAGAGATGGCCAGTCGTCGGCTTCTGTCCCCATGCCACGAGTGCTGGGGTGTTCGGGATAAACCTGAGCACTCTTTTCCCCATTGTTGGGTCCTTTGAGGGAGGTGCTCAGCACAACGAACAAGGCAATCAGACTATAATGCTTTATCACTCTCACTTAGCCATAGAAGTCTACAATTTTAAATTTTGGCGAAGCCCCTAGTATTCGGAAGGCCGAATTCGGGGCGCTATACACGCCTTAAGCCGGACAAAGCCGACTCCTCTCTCTAAGCGGCATGAGTCTTTAGGGACTCGAGACCTCTCGAACTGCGACCAGCTCTCGCCTTATCATGACAGTTAGATTTAGCTTTCTCTACTGAGGTGCTTAGCCCAGATGAACCGGGGCACAATCGCAGTAGTTCTCCCAGTGCTACCTTAGCCGATATAGCGGAACGCAAGGTATCAAAACATGGGAGCCGGGCAAACCCAACTATTGACCCAAGACATCATTCGGAGTTGATGCATATAATGCTATAAGTTCGGGGTGCCGCACTGTCCAAAGTGTTCGGACTTCTCATGTCGTATTATGGGGTACGCTTAAGCCCCTGGCGTATTGGCCGTACCAGAGTGTATGGTTGCTGAATGTCATGAATGAACATATATATATATATATATATATATATATATATATATATATATAAGAAGAATGCGATAATAGTCTAGTGCTATGCATTGTTTATTCAAAAAGGTGCGTCGAAGCAGAATGATACAAGTAGTGCGATAAGCAAAAAGTAGGACTATTTGACATGTCCCCTCCAAGGGCAAGCTGAGGAATGGTATTTAAAGCAGGTATTTCACTCGTTATCAGAGACCACCTGGGAATTCCTTGATGCGACGTAGCTTTCTACCTCCTTGGTTGTTGTCTCGTGTGTCCAACAATCATACTGCCGGACGGGGCTTCCAGAGATTAAAGTCCTGAAAGAGAGAAAAATAACAGAGCGGGAAGCCCCTAGTGCGGTTGAGCCGCGTCTTGGGGCGTGCCGTAGTAGTGCCCCCCTCCCCACATGTGCCCATGGTATTTTCAGTGCGTAATTATGCACGCGTGGCACGAATTTTGCCGTTTGGTTGGCACTAGGGTGGGGGCCGCATTGCTATGCGAGCTCGAAACGTGCCAGGCGGTCTTGTTGCCGTTACTCCGGGCGCGTTTGAAGGTGTCCGTGTCCTTAATCGCCGGACTGGTGGATTGCCTTAAGAGGCTGCTTTGTGCTTCTACTGCGAGGGCCGCAGTGTGCTCCTCCATGCGGAGAGAGCGCTCTGTGTTTCCATTGACTGTGATGACCCCCCGAGGTCCTGGCATCTTGAGCTTGAGGTACACATAATGCGGTACCGCGTTGAATCTCGCAAATGCGGTTCGCCCGAGCAGTGCATGATAGCCACTAAGGAACGGGACTATATCGAAGATTAACTCCTCACTCCGGAAGTTATCCAGGGATCCGAAGACCACTTCTAGTGTGACTGAGCCTGTGCAATGGGCCTCTACACCTGGTATGACGCCTTTGAAGGTCGTTTTTGTGGGTTTGATCCTTGAAGGGTCTATACCCATTTTGCACATTGTGTCCAGATAAAGCAGGTTTAGGCTGCTGCCGCCATCCCTAAGGACTCGAGTGAGGTGAAATACGTTGATGATTGGGTCTAGGACTAGTGCGGCGAATCCGCCATGACAGATACTAGTGGGATGGTCCCTGCGATCGAAGGTGATCGGACAGGAGGACCATGGTTTGAACTTTGGGGCGACTGGCTCCAACGCATATACATCCCTTAACGCACGCTTCCGCTCTATCTTGGAGATGTGGGTTGCATATATCATGTTCACCGTCCGCACTTGTGGGGGGAACCTATTTTGTCCTCCGGTGTTCGGCTGCCGGGCTCCTCCTCGTCATCGCTATGTGACCCCTTATCTTTGTTTTTGGCATTTAACTTGCCGGCCTGCTTGAACACCCAACATTCCCTGTTGGTGTGGTTGGCTGGCTTGTCGGGGGTGCCATGTATTTGGCACGAGCGATCGAGTATTCGGTCCAAATTCGATGGGCCCGGAGTGCTTCTTTTGAATGGCTTTTTCCGTTGGCCGGGTTTAGAGCCTCTGAATCCGGCATTGACTGTCGTATCCTTGGTATTGTCATTGTTGATGTGGCGCTTGTGTTTGCTGCGACGTGACCTGCCATTGCCATCCTTGGTATCCGAAGTACCATCGTTCTTTGATATATTATTGATGCGAGCCAGCCAGCTGTATTCTCCCGCGCAAAAGCGGGTCATGAGTATCGTGAGGGCTGCCATAGATTTCGGCTTTTCCTGGCCAAGGTGCCGGGCGAGCCACTCGTCGCGGATGTTGTGCTTAAAAGCTGCTAGGGCCTCTGTATCCGGACAGTCGATGATTTGATTTTTCTTTGTCAGGAACCGTGTCCAGAATTGCCTGGCCGATTCCTCTGGCTGCTGAATTATGTGGCTCAAGTCATTGGCATCTGGTGGTCGCACATAAGTGCCCTGGAAGTTGTCGAGGAATGCGGCTTCTAGAGCTTCCCAACAGCCAATGGATTCTGCTGGCAGATTGTTGAGCCAATGCCGAGCTGGTCCTTTGAGCTTGAGTGGGAGGTATTTGATGGCGTGTAGATCGTCACCGCGGGCCATGTGTATGTGCAGGAGGAAGTCAACGATCCATACCGCAGGATCTGTTGTGCCGTCGTATGATTCAATATTTACAGGTTTGAAACCCTCTGGGATTTGGTGATCCATTACTTCGTCTGTGAAGCATATGGGGTGTGCGGCACCTCTGTAGTGCGCTATGTCGCGACGCAGCTCGAATGAGTCTTGTCCGCTGTGTTCGGCCTGGCCGGATTTAATTTTATTATATCTGGCGTGACGGTTATCGTCTCACGTAGTGGCATGCCCTCGTGATCCATAGATCGATCTTGCGTGTTTTGCTTTGTCCTCCAATACGTCTCGTAGGTCTAGCGTGTTTCCCCGTCCCTTGCCATTTTTATTTGAGTGGCGTCGGGGTGCAGGCTGAGTTTTTGGCTGAAATGCCTCTCTGTCGCGGCCACGAGGTGGCCGATCAGCCGAATCATATGCTGGAGATATAGGTTTTAATGCTTCCTCCTCCAGTCGGGGTAGCAACCTACGCTTTGGGTAACTCTTGGAGGGGCGTTCAAGTTCATATTCCTCGGCCGCAAGGACTTCAGTCCATCTGTCAGCTAGCAAATCTTGATCAGCTTGAAGTTGCTGCTGCTTTTTCTTAAGGCTACTTGCCGTGGCTATAATCCGGCGCTTGAAGCGCTCTTGCTCGACGGGATCCTCCAGCATGACAAATTCATCGTCATCAAGGCTTGCCTCGTCTTCAGAGGGAGGCATGTAATTATCATCCTCCGCCTCTCCATCTGCCGCTCTCTCGGGAGGGTTGGCTTCTCCATCCTCCTGCTCTAAATCTTGCTGGAGGGGATTTTTGTCGTCTTCCGCACTGTCCGGAGTGCGATTATCTCCTGTGCCGGTGTCACCGCTTTGGCGAGACTTAGAGCGGCGCCGCTGACGCCGGCGCTTGGGTTGCTTCTTGGAGGGGTCATCCTCCGTTGTCCCGTTGCCATTGCCTTCTTTGGGTGTGTCCACCATGTATATATCATATGATGAGGTGGCTGTCTAGTGCCCTGTGGGCAGTGGTTCCTCTTTGTCTCCCGCATCGTCATCCATACCGTCGATGTCTTCGGAGTTGAAGTCGAGCATGTCGGTCAAATTGTCGAGAGTGGCTACTAAGTGGGTGGTGGGTGGGCGGCGAATTCCTTCGTCATCCGCATCCCAATCCTGTTCGGCTAGGACTCCCCTGACAGGGAGAGAGACCTTAATGAGTTCAGTATGTCGACGAAGGGCGAGTGTTGAAAGATATCCGTGGAGGTGAACTCCATGATCGGCGCCCAGTCGGATTCAATAGGCACGGGCGCAGGCGGTTCAGAGTCCGTGGCCGGGGAAGAATCCGGTAGTTCGGCGGCACAGCTCCCGTGAAGGGTAAGGTCGATACTCGGCTCCATCGCCGCTGAGAATATAGCCTCCGTGGCGGGGTCTATCCACCCGTCCATGGATGGCGCAATTGGCTCCGAATTGAGGGCCGGAGCGGTTGCCGGTGCGGTCTCCTAAACACTATCTGATGGTAGAGCTAGATCATGCTCATCGTGACCGTGCGGCGCACTCGGCAGGGGCTCGAATCCTTCGAAGATCAAGTCTCCACGGATGTCGACCGTGTAGTTTAAGCTTCCAAACCTGACCTGGTGGCCGGGGGCGTAACTCTCAATCTGCTCCAGATGACCAAGCGAGTTGGCCCGCAGTGCGAAGCCGCCGAATACAAAGATCTGTCCGGGGAGAAAAGTCTCACCCTGGACTGCATCGCTATCGATGATCGAAGGAGCCATCAAGCCTAACGGTGACGACACAGAGGAACTCTCAATGAAAGCACCAATGTCGGTGTCAAAACCGGCGGATCTCGGGTAGGGGGTCCCGAACTATGCGTCTAAGGCGGATGGTAACATGAGGCAGGGGACACGATGTTTTACTCAGGTTCGGGCCCTCTTGATGGAGGTAAAACCCTACGTCCTGCTTGATTATTCTTGACAATATGAGTAGTACAAGAGTTGATCTGCCACGAGATTAGAGAGGCTAAACCCTAGAAGCTAGCCTATGGTATGATTGTATGTTGTCCTACGGACTAAAACCCTCCGGTTTATATAGACACCGGAGGGGGCTAGGGTTACACAGAGTCGGTTACAAGGAAGGAGATCTAAATATCTGTATTTCCAAGCTTGCCTTCCACGCCAAGGAGAGTCCCATCCGGACATGGGACGAAGTCTTCAATCTTGTATCTTCATAGTCCAACAGTCCGGCCAAAGGATATAGTCCAGCTGTCCGGATACCCCCTAATCTAGGACTCCCTCACTAACAAACATGCATTTGCAACATCCCAAATTCTTGACTTGACACATAAAGAAAAGAAAAGATACAACCATAATTACTAAAGTAGCAATAAATATGTAGACACACTAAAACATAAAGATAAGTATTGGGTTCCCTCCCAACAAGCGCTATTGTTTAGTGCCCTTTAGCTAGACATAATGCCAACTATAAATTTTTATCATCATTCAATTCTTCAATATGGCAACGTGATTTATTAGGAGAATTTTCAAAAATTCTATTAATCATAACACTCCTAGGCACAAAATCCAAAATTTTAGTGTCAAAGATAGGTTCCCTTTTAACTTTCTAAAAGTGGGGTGCACGCTTGTCACCTTTAAATATCCCTTGTCTTTACTAGAAGACGCACCCAAATTACAAGATTGGGAACCTCTATCCGAGATCTGCTAGATTTGGTATCGTCACCAAGACTCATCGATATGATGCGGTAGAAGCCATGCCGGTCCATCTTGGCCATAATCTCATGAGAACATGCGGAGACCAGTGTCCTCCATCGAAGCCATCCACTGGTCCCTCAGGCCGATGTACGGCTCGAAAGACCCGTGCAAGATCCGACATAGTCGCGCCCTGTCACAGCCCTAGAGTACCTGAGTGAAATAGTTGCATCTGCACTCATGCATCATGTCTAAAATTTCTGAAAGTTGAATCGAGGTTTGTTGAAACCCTCAGAAACCAGTTCAAAATAATCAACATTAAAATGTCTTCAAATGAGTCCAAGAAAATGTTCCTCTTAGTCTCTGAAAATATTGGCAAGAGGTAAAATTCAAACCAATGTTTTTGGTATCTTAGAAACATTTATTTTGGGCCTTTGAATTAATTCAATAACTATTTGCATTGGATATATACTCTTTATATAATTAATATATGTCCAATAATTCTGGAACATTTTATGTGGTTTGGGATATTTTTGTTCTAGCCACATAATTATTTTCAGGATTTTATAAAATGGTTTGGTGTTAAAACTAAACACAAAACAAATTGCAGAAAAGAAAATAGAAAACAGAGAAGAGATAGAGAGCTTACATGGGCCACTACTGGCCTGGCACTGTGTCGGCTCAGCCGACTGGCCAGCGCCAGTCACCACCTACCTCGCGCCAGAAGGCAGGGGCGAGTGCTCGCCGCGCGCCGGCCACGCGCCGGCCACCTCCTGCCTCCCTACATGTCTCCCCGTCGCCCTGAGGATGCCACGCGACCCCCTTGATGCTCTCTCGCTCTCCCTCGTCCTCACCCTCTCCCCTGGACCTCTCTCTCTCACCACCGAACGGAGCCGCCGCCACCGTCGCTGTTCGCCGCTACCACCGACCTCCCCACGGCCATCCAGATATGCCACGAGCTCCACCTCGACCCTTGCATCCTCTGCACCAAGCCACGAGCCGCCAGGAGCTCCGTGACGACGTCCCCGACCCCTTCTTCCTCCTCGGGTCGCCGGAGATCCCCTTCACTGCCTGCTTGCTCCGACGCTTCACCGAGCCGAACGAGCCGCCCATCCAACTCACTATGAGCACTACTTCGTTTCCCCCCTAGGATCATCGTCGATTTCTTCCTGTAGCGCTTTCCCCATGAGCACCAAGAGCTCACCATCGTCGGCCATGTCGCCGACGAGTCCAGAGCTCGAACCAGTAGAGCCCAAGGACACTGCCGTCCTCCTGGCGCTCCCGGATGACCTTAGAAAGCTTCAGCTTGCTCGCCCGTGCTCCGTAGCCTCCTCCCCGATGAGCCCGTGTGTGCGCCGCCGCGCGAGGTCATCACCGACGTCATTTCCGGCCACCCCACGGCCTCCCGTCTGTTCCTTTGGATGCGGACGAGCGAGAGGCCCTCCCTGGTGCCAGCAACGTGATGAACTGCCGTCCCTAACTTGAGTCCGGCGAGCTCTCGCCGTCGGTTTGGTCATCGCCGGCATAGTTCCGGTGATGATGACATGGCTGCTTAATTAGGGTTTAATCACCTAGTTAATTAACCACAGTGACACAGACAGTTGGGCCCCGTGCCCTTAATTAACCAGGATCAGTTTCTGTTTAGGATTAGATTAAGTCAAGTGGGGCCCGGCTGTCAGGTTTGACCTGCCCAGTCAGCTTTGACCAGGCCCCACTGGTCAGTCTCTGTTCCTGCCTTGTCACACTGATGTGCGGGCCCCACAGGTCAGGTTTGACCCGGACCAGCCCCTGTTGACCTGCTGATGTCACACAGACGTCATGCTGATGCAGTTAACCATTTTCTGGTTTTAAAAATAATCAGGAAATTCTAGGAAATGTTTAAAACTTCAAAAATTCATAGAAAATCAACCGTAGCTCAGAATGAAATAAATTATATATGAAAAATGATCAGAAAAATCCAAAGAATCTATTTATGCCATGATCATGCATGTTTGAACAAGTTAACCTCGCTGAATAGGACAAATGATGATTAGGGCAAATTATGAAATAACATTTGGAGTTGGAATTTGATCTTGTTTGAGCTCCACTTCGATTAAATTGGCTAGATATTGCATTAGGTCAATTCAGTACCTTAATATGTCATATCATTCATTCGCTTGTGCATTGCATTAATTGAATGTTGGTTCTTTTGTGTTTGCCGGTGATTGTCCCCTCTCAGTAGACGTTACTTTGATGATGTGATCGATGACACTGATGAAGAACTATACTATCTTCAGAAGTGCCAGGCAAGCAAAAACCCCTTGTTCATTCCGATACAAACCCACTCTCTTGCTCCTGCTCTCTTTTACTGCATTAGGACAACAACGATTCAACTGTTACATGATGCGGTAATTGAACCCCTTTCCTTTGCATGACCTGTCATTGCCACAGTAAAAAGTTGAAACCCACTAGCATGAGTAGGAGTTGTTTGAGCCCTGATGTGCCTACTCATTCATGTTTGCTTGTCATGCCTGCTATTGCTTAGAGTTGTGTCAGGTCGGATTCATCGGGAATGAATTGGAAAGTTGTGAACATGTCCTACTGTGTGTGAGCTAAGTGTGTGAACACGATTTGGTAAAGGTAGCGGTGAGAGGCCATGTAGTAGTACATGGTGGGTTGTCTCATCAAAACTATTCTCAGGAACTGAGTTCTGTGTTTGTGATCCATGAAACAGCTACTACCACACATTGGGCCCTGAAATATGACCCCGCTCGACTTACTGACCCATCTCGTCCTCTGTCCAGGAGTTGCAACTAGTTTCTGGTATTTATAGGATATGTGTTGGCGGCCGTGCGTAGCGCTGACCCTAGGGGTGGGTTATGATGCGGTAGATACACTGTGGCCGGGTATGCCGGGCGCCCGTTTGGTGTCTCGGGACCCTGTACACATCGTTTGGTGCCGTTGAGGACACCCCGGCCGGATTTCCTTGCGGATGGAACCCGAATAGGTGATAAACCTGGACTAGAGACTTGTGCGGTTAGTCAGGTCGTGGTATACACCCACGTCGGCTTTCGCTTGAAGTCTGCCGAGCACATGTCGTGTGCAGACGCTAAGTGGTGGAAACATGTGTGATGAAGTACACCCCTGCAGGGTTATAAATGATCTATTCGAATAGACGTGTCCGCGGTAAAGGACTTCTGGGTTGCCTATAACAGTTCATAGACAAGTGAAAGTGGATACTCTAAAACTCGCAAGATAAGTGTGAGAGCTATGGATGGCCTTCTCGTAAGGAGACGGGAGCGGATCCATAGTGGTGTATTGAATGGTGGATATGTGGACTCGTGTGCACAAACTCAAAAGAGTTGCTTGCAGTCGTAGTTTAGGTTAGCCACTGAGTCAAAGCTGGCTTGCTGCAGTTAAACTCCACCCCCCCTTATTGATACCGATGCATATGTAGCTAGTTCTGATGTAAGTCTTGCTGAGTACCTTTGTACTCATGTTTGCTTAATTTGTGTTTTGCAGAGAGACTTCAGTCTTGCTAGTAGTCCACGTGGACTTCGATGTTTAGCTTGATACCTCAGCTACGATCTTGTGCCCTCGGCAGGATCTGGTAGATAATCAGGCTTCTCAGCCCTTTTCATTTGTAGATGTATGTACTCAGACATGTTAAGCTTCCGCATGTGCTTTGATTTGTATGCTATGATTCTTGGGTCATGGGACCCATGTTTGTAATATCTCGCTCCTCGGAGCCTAATGAATAAATACTTGAGTTGTAGAGTTATGTTGTGATGCCATGTTGTATTTACACATATCGAGCATATTGTGTGTATGATTGAAATGCTTGGTATGTGTGGGATCCGACAATCTAGTTTTTTATCCTTGGCAGCCTCTCTTATGGGGAAATGTAGTCTAGTGCTTCCATGAGCCATAGTAGTCCGCTACAGCCCGGTTCACCGGAGTCCTGTTAGCCCAGCACTACTGCTCAGGACACTTGACTGGCCGGCATGTGTTTCACTTCGTTCCTGTGTCTATCCCTTCAGGGAAATGTCACACGGTGACATCCGGGGTCCTTCCTAGCCTGCTACAGCCCGGGTTCCCGGAGTCCTGTTAGCCCAGTGCTACAGCCCGGATTCACACGCTGCTGACCGACATGCTCGATGTGATTCATGTATGCCTGTCCCCATAGGTTAGTGCCGCTTTGGGTTCACGACTAGCCATGTCGGCCCGGGTTCTCTATCATATGGATGCTAGCGACACTATCATATACGTGAGCCAAAAGGCACAAATTGTCCCGGGCCATGGTAAGGCGACACCCGTGGGAATACCGTGCGTGAGGCCGCAAAGTGATATGAGGTGTTACCGGCTAGATTGATGTGACTTGGAATCAGGGTCCTGACACGCCCAGGGGCCATGATGAAGGAAAAACCTCACCGCCGCCATCATCTCCAGCAGCGAAGGGGGGATCGAAGGCGGTTGTGGCCAAACCCTAGATGAACTAGGGGAACACCATCGTGACCAGTGAAGAACCGCCCCGACAACCCCATCCTTGGTGGGTGCACGGCTTAGCCGCCAGTAGCCTAGATCACTAGGTCGCGAACGCTAGATCGCTCTCGTATCCTCTACTTTGTTTGCAACCACTGGTCAGCTAAATTCGTGCATGTTTGCAACTGCTATGAAACGGCTAGCTAGCTAATTTACGTAAGTGGATGGAACCGCCGGATCCTCTACCAAAGCTGCGCTGGGCGGCGACCTTTTCCACTACCGGGCTAGATGGTTCGTCGGAGTGGCAAAGTGCCTCACTATTCCTAGATCGACCTGGCCTCTATTTCCTCCGGAACGGCGACATAAAGATCGTCAAGGGGCGAGATCTCCGATCAGGTGAGAGGCTCAAGAGCGGAGATGAGGTGGTGCTTCTTGGCAGTGCCGTGCATGTCGGTGTTCACATCTTTCCGGATCGGCGGCGGCTGACGCTAGATCCCGATGCCCTTTCGCTGGTCTCACGGTCTGTCAGCGATCAAGAGCCTCCAAGTGAACAGGTGATGCAGGAAGCTGTGGTTCAAGCTTCAGCCTGGCCTCGTCTCAAGCCTCAGCGGCCCGCTAGGCTTGCTGGGCCTGATTGGGCTCATATCTCTGTAACAGATACTTAAACAGGTGTGTGTGCGTGAGTAGGGCCAGGCTGGCAGAACGGCTAGAAGCCGGGGCACATCGTGTGTGTGTAGCTCAGGAGATCTCGATCCCCTTCCCTGATCCCCAAATTGTACCTCGAATGGTTTGAATTCCACCATGATTGATGAATAGAGAGGCATAGCGTTGACAATATGGCATCAGAGCCCTTCGATCCGTTGGCCCCTCCGACTCACCAACGGCATACGCGACTCGCCGACCGGCTACATGCGGCGGCGATGGACTGCATCCGGCCGGAGAGAAGGCCATCTACGACCTCTTGCGCACCGACTTCGACAAGGTCAGCCGCAAGCGTGATGACACCAATGCGAAGGCCATCGCACAGCTCGACCTCCTCTCTGGGCGCCTCGACAAGGTCAAGGTCTCGATCGGAGTCGACATCGATGAACTGCGGCAGGAGTTTGACAAGCCTGCACCGACTATGCCACAAGCCGCGGATCCGCGAGGCGTGCCTGCAACACCTTCACGAGCGCCGGGCAACAATTCTTCGAGCTCTGAGGTGTTCCACTCTGAGGTTGATAATCGGAGACCCACTCATCGGGAGTATGTTCCGCCTCCGATAAGAGCGCATCTTGAGAAGGTGTTGTAGCGTGTTCCATTCGCATCTCTCGATTCGAGGCAGAATTCTGCTAATGTGTATGGTGTTAGTCCTTGGATTGAGATGCCCGTTTTTGACGGATCCAACCAGAAACTGTGGCAAACCCATTGCGATGACTATTTTAGGTTTTGGGGCACACCACAGAATCAGTGGATTTCTCTGGCCACTTACCTGTTCGAGACATCTGCTACTAAGTGGTTGGAATCTGTTCGTCGTCGGGCACCACACGCCACCTAGGATGAGTTCTGCAGATTGCTCCAAAACAGGTTTGGCCACAACTTGCATCAGATTGTATTGCGGAAATTTTTTCACATCTCTCAGACTGAAACTATGGAGGATTATGTTGAACGTTTCTCTGAGTTGTTTTATCAGTTGTCTGTCTATGAGAATTTTCCCAACACGGTGCATTACGTTACCCGTTTCATGGAAGGACTGAAACCTGCTATCAGGTTGGCTATTGGCATTCAACAACCAGCTGATTTGGATACGGCCTATCAGTTGTCTATCTTGCATGAAGAGTTGGGCACGAGTTCTGCCAGTCCTTCCATAGCAAGTACTAGCCGTAGAGCTTCTACACCACCTCCACCATAGTCCTCATCAACCAATACGATTGTTGCTCTGATGGTTGACAATAAGAAAACAACAGAGGTTTTCAGATGGTCTGCTACTGATGACAAGTGGAGTGCTCTGTGTGCTTACAGAAGAGCACAAGGGGTTATGCTTTGTTTGTGGAGAGCGATGGGGCAAGGATCATGATTGTAAACAAGAGGTCCAGCTGCATGTTGTGAAAGAAATATTGGATTATGTGCAACATCTTCCATTAGAATTTGCAGATTACTCTGAAACAAACGCTGTTTCTGAAGCTAATGCTATGTCTCTCTCTGCTGCAGCACTGGGTGACACTTTTGAAACTCCTACCATGACAATGAAGATGAAAATCCAGTTGCAGGGTCGCACTATGACATTTTTGGTTGATTCTGGTAGTACTAACACCTTCTTGGAATGTGTTGTAGCTGAGTTGTTGTCTGGGGTGTCAAACATGCCTGTTTCCATGGTCAGAGTTGCAAATGGCAAACTAATCCCCTGTTCTAAGCAACCCTTGTAGGGCAAATGGTCTTGTGGTGTTCATAAGTTTGTCAGTAACTTCAGGATTTTTCCCTTGGGCTCCTATGATGTAATTTTGGGCATTGATTGGCTAGCTGCACATAGCCCTATGGAGGTGGATTGATCTGCTCATTGGCTTGCTTTCCAGCATGATGGTGCTCTAATCACACTGCTGGGAGAACATGTCGTCCCTTCTATCTGCACACTGTTCAGTATGTATGTGATAACTACTATGACAGATAACACTATATCTGAAGTGCCACCTGAGGTGCAAGTTTTGTTGGACAAGAATGATTCAGTGTTTGAAGCTCCCTCTGGCCTACCTCCCAGAAGGCAGTATGACCACACTATTCCCCATGTTCCAGGTGCTACCCCTATGTCCCTCGGGCCATACAGAATTGCCCCTGCTCTGAAAAATGAGATGGAGAGATAGGTGCGGAGATGTTGGACAGTGGCATTATCAGACATAGTAACAGCCCCTTCTCCTCCCCTATGATAATGGTACAAAAGAAAGACACCACCTGGAGACCAGTGGTTGACTATAGACACTTGAATAATATCACTGTTAAGAGCAAATACCTTATACCAGTTATAGATGAGCTTTTTGGATGAGCTAGCTGGATCTCATTGGTTCTCTAAACTGGACCTTAGGGCTGGGTTTCACCAAATCAGGATGGCACCAAGGGAAGAATATAAAACTGCATTCCAGACACATATGGTCCACTATGAGTTCCTGGTCATGTCCTTGGTCTCACTAGAGGCCCAAATACTTTTCAGTTTGCTATGAATAGTGATCTGAAACCAGTCCTTAGATGTCATAAAGGAAAGAAATTTCTTCTTGTTTTCTTTGATGATATCTTGGTCTTAGTATCACATATTCTCAGCACCTACAACATCTGGAGGAAGTTTTGTAGCTCCTTAAGAAACAACAGTGGCAAGTTAAGTTGTCTAAGTGCACCTTTGCATAGTGGCAAGTTGAGTACTTGGGGCATGTTATCAGTGGACAGGGAGTTGCTACAGACCCAACTAAAATTGACACTATTCAAAATTGGCATGTTCCTGTTTCTGTCAAATAAGTCAGAGGATTCCTTGGTTTGGCTGGATATTACAGAAAGTTCATTAGACTTTTTGGGGTGATCAGCAGGCCCCTCACAAATCTTCTCAAAAAGGGGTTGTTCTTTCACTGGACAGATATTAAGCAACAGTCTTTTGAGGCCCTCAAATAAGCTCTTGTTTCGGCACTTGTTCTAACGCTCCCTGGTTTTTCCAAGAACTTTGTGATTGGAACAGATGCCTGTGAGGTGGGTATTGGAGCAGTTCTCATGCAAGATGGACATCCACTGGCTTATGTGAGTAAGGCTTTGGTCCCCAGGAATCAGACCTTGACTGTCTATGAAAAGGAGTACCTGGCTATACTGCTTGCTGTTGACCATTGGTGTCAGTACTTGCAGTTATGTGAATTTGTTATCCGGACAGATCAGTGTAGCCTGTCTAGCTTGTCGGAACAAAGGTTACATACGGTGTGGCAGCAAAAAGCACTTACCAAGCTCTTGGGGCTCAATTACACTATCTGTTACAAGAAAGGCTCTGAAAATGGCGCAGCTGACTCGTTATCATGTAGGCCACACACTTCTTCTAAAACTCTCCCTGAGGTTCTGGTTGTGTCGTCAGTGCAGCCACTTTGGCTTACAAAAATCTTGGACAGCTACTCAAACGATCCCTTCTATGCTGGACTACTGTAGCGCCTAGCAACTGACTCTGAAGCTAACAAGAAATTTTCCTTAAAAGCTGGGTTACTTCATTTGGATAACTGCATCTGGATTGGCAATGCGCCTTACATTAGAAAGTCATCAGTGCTTTCCATGATAGCCCAATGGGTGGCCACTCTGGTTTTCCTATCACCTACAAAAGAGTTCGCCAACTTTTTCGTTGGGCAGGAATGCGAGGATTTATCAAACAGTTTGTGCGCCATTGTGTGACCTGTCAGCAGGCTAAGACTGAACGTACACCCTACCTAGGGCTTCTCCAGCCTCTACATGTCCCCAACATGCCATGGGAAATGGTCACCATGGACTTCGTGGAAGGATTGCCCACTTCAGGCAGGTATAATTGTCTACTAGTTATCATTGACAAGTTGTCGAAGTGTGGCCATTTTGTTCCATTGCACCATCCCTTCACTGCTCAAATTGTTGCTGAAGCCTTCTTGAATTCAGTTTATAAGCTTCATGGGATACCACTGTCCATTGTGTCCGATTGTGACCGTATCTTCACTAGTCTCTTCTGGAAGGAACTCTTTAACAAGTCTGGAATCTTGCTGCGAATGAGTTCTGCTCGCCATCCTCAATCAGACGGCCAAATAGAGCATGTGAATCAACAAGTGGAGTGTTTCCTTTCCTGCTTTGTCAGTGCTCACCCTGCTCGTTGGGCTCAGTGGATACCGTTGTGTGAATTCTGGTATAACACCAATTGGCATTCTACTACTGGTTCTACCCCGTTTGAGATCATTTATGGGCATCCTCCGTGCCACTTTGGACTGACAACTGATGATGCAATTCAGTCTGAAGATCTTCAGCAGTGGCTATTGCAGTGCCAAGTGGTCATCGATTCAGTCCGCCAGCACCTGTTGCGTGCTCAACAGTGCATGAAAGCTCAAGCCGACAAGCACCGTACAAACGTACTTTCACTGTTGGTGAGTCTGTCTTCTTGAAGCTCCAACCTTACCTCCAGTCGTCTGTTGCTCCTCTGGCCAATCACAAGCTGGCTTCTAAGTACTATGGCCCCTTCAAGTTCGTTGCTCGAGTGGGAGAGGTCACTTATCAGTTCGACTTGCCTGCTACAAGCCGTGTGCACCCAGTGTTTCACGTTTCCTTGCTGAAGCGAGTTTTGGCGCCAAACTATTAGGATCGTTCTCAATTGCCACCCCCAGACACACATTTGCAAGTTCCTGAACAGGTGTTGCAGTAGCGGGTAGTCTGTCGTGGCAATGACTCGGTCGTCCAAGTCCTGATCTGATGGAGTGATTCTACCGAGGACATGGCAACCTGGGAGGACAAAGAAACCCTCAAGCAGTTGTTTCCTCGGGCACCGGCTTGGGGACAAGCCGTTTCTAAGGGAGCCTCCAGGTGAACAGGTGACACAGGAAGATACGGTTCAAGCTTCAGCCAGGCCTTGCCACAAGCATCAGCGGCCCGCTAGGATTTCTGGGCCTGAGCGGGCTCATATCTCTGTAACAGATACTTAAACATTTGTATGTGCGTGAGTAGGGCCAGGCTGGCAGAACGGCTAGAAGCTGGGGCACGGCGTGTGCGTGTAGCTCAGGAGATCTTGATCCCCTTCACTGATCCCCAAATTGTACCTCGAATGGTTTGAATTCCACGATGATTGATGAATAGAGAGGCGTAGCGTTGACACGGTCACCCTCTTTGTCTTCCTCCTCGCCATGCTCGGGATCAAGATTTTAAGCCTTAGCTGACGTCGGGGAGGAGAAGGGTGAAGTCTCGGATGCCGGGCGCTTAGCGAATGAGGTGGTGGGTGTTGTCCTCTCCAGGGATGATGTTCACGGATGCAGTGATATCCCAGAGGGTTCCTGGTCAATGGTGCGGCCCAGGAAGAAGAAGTATGTCTACACTTGGCCACTGTAACACCCCGGATGTAATTTACCTTATATGTATCCCAACTCTTGCCGTTTCTGGCGCTAAGTTATTTTATTTTTCCTCGGATTCGGGTTTTTGTCTCCGTGTGTTGTTGCCTGTGTCATGCATCTCATATCATGTCATCATGTGCATTGCATTTGCATACGTGTTTGTCTCATACATCCGACCATCTTCCCCGTTGTCCGTTTTGCATTCCGGCGCTCCTATCTCCTCCGGTGGTCCTTTCTACCTCTTTTCGTGTGTGGGGGTTAAACATTTCCGGATTGGACCGAGACTTGCCAAGCGGCCTTGGTTTACTACCGATAGACCGCCTGTTAAGTTTCATACCATTTGGACTTCGGTTGATACTCCAATGGTTAACCGAGGGACCAAGAAGGCCTCGTGTGTGTTGCAGCCCAACACCCTTCCAATTTGGCCCAAAACCCACCAAAACTCTCTCCATCATCTAGAGCGTTCGATCACGATCGCCTGGCCGAAAACCGCACCTTATTTGGACTCTCCTAGCTCCTCCTATTTATAAAAAGGCACCCCCCCCCCCGAAAATCCCGGATCCATTCCTACCCTAACCTGGTGTCATGCATCTCATATCATGTCATCATGTGCATTGCATTTGTATACGTGTTTGTCTGATGCATCCGACCATTTTCCCCGTTGTCCATTTTGCATTCCGGCGCTCCTATCTCCTCCGGTGGTCCTTTCTACCTCTTTTCGTGTGTGGGGGTTAAACATTTCTGGATTGGACCGAGACTTGCCAAGCGGCCTTGGTTTACTACCGGTAGACCGCCTGTCAAGTTTCGTACCATTTGGACTTCGTTTGATACTCCAACGGTTAACCGAGGGACCGAGAAGGCCTCGTGTGTGTTGCAGCCCACCACCCTTCCAATTTGGCCCAAAACCCACCAAAACTCTCTCCATCATCTAGAGCATTCGATCACGATCGCTTGGCCGAAAACCGCACCTTATTTGGACTCTCCTAGCTCCTCCTATGTATAAAAAGGCACTCCCCCCGAAAATCCCGGATCCATTCCTACCCTAACCTAGCTCCTCGTCTCTCTGCGCGCCGGACAACGTCTGGACGCGCCGGACATCGCCGCCGCCCCAACCGGAAACTGACACGTGGCGCGCGGGAGCCCCACATCGCCGCCGCCGCCCGAGGCCCGCCAGGCCCGCGGGAAGCCCCCGTGGCCTGGTCTGCCCGCCGCCGCCCGGGTCGTCCTCCTCCCCGCCCGGTCCGCCTCTT